>NW_005434654.1:107649-347887 GCF_000315625.1 Guillardia theta CCMP2712 | reverse complement strand
GATGGGTTTGGTAGGCAAGGACACATCAGGTATGAGAACGGAGTCGTGAACAAGCTGGTACGTCGGACTGTTCGGTAAAATTGAATAGATCTTACTCTTTATCGTCTCATTGTAAAATCATCTTGAGTATCACAAATGTATATTGCCCATGACAATCGTCAACAAAAAAACATTGTTGTGTGGAATGCTTGCACTGAGACAGTCCATAACAGCAAGTTGCATTTTCCTCTTGCAAATTTACCGAACAGTCCGACGTACCAGCTTGTTCACGACTCTGTTCTCATACCTGATGTGTCCTTGCCTACCAAACCCATCTTTCTCCTCATCTCTTCCGCTCTCCTCCGTAGTCTCTTGATCTTCGCCTCTTCCCCAGCGTCTCCCCTCCTCGTCTCCTCCAAGCCCATCAATGCATCCTCCACCTCCCGCAGTCTTGACTCAAGTAATGTCCGCCCCTCTACAACACGATCCCGCACCCTCGCGATCCAGTCGCAGCTGAAGTTGATGAGCCTGACCACCAGCAGCTCAGCCTCCTCTCCTTCCGTTGCCGCGGCCTCCTCCTGCCTGTCCCTCGCAAGGCGCTTTCCCTCCCGGTCAGTCAGCAGCTCTGACAGCCTCCTCCTCCAGTGTCCGACAGTCTCCTCCCCCCGCCCCTCCCCTACATCCCCCGCCGGCTGATCCCCCCAGCCTCCCGCACCCTTCGCCTCCTTGCGATCTCCATCCTGCGTCGTCATCAGCCAGCACGCCGTCAAGCTCGATCCGCCTCCTCCTGCCCCCTCTGCATACCTCGATGATGTCGCCCTGGATGGTCTCCAGCCATCCCTTGACATCCTTCACCAGCTCCATCGCTCGCGCCTCATGCCTTCTCGCCTCCTCCTGTACGCGAGCCTTCACGCCTTTCTCGCTTATCCTCCTGACAAGGCCGATCATGCCCTCCATGTGCACGCGTACGCAGCTCTCGTCCTCCATCTCCCGCATGCTCGCGTAAGCATCGTCCCATTGCATGCACCTCGCGTCAACATCAAGAAGCTGATCGCCCTGCCCCTGCCGCAGACTCAGGCAAGAAACAGACCCTCCCCTCCTCATTCCTGCCCTTTCTTTGCTTTCTCTTTCGCCCTCCCTGCCTCCCTCGCTCTCCGCCCCTCTCACCTGCTCTCGGCCGCGCGCGTCGGGTCCTTCCAGCCGAAGCAGCTCGCAGCTGCTTGTCAGCTCGTCCAGCACGCGGACCCACTCTGACCCCGCACGGTCGAGCTCTTGCAGGGTATCCGGCTCTAGAGCGGCGGAGCTGGACAGGTTGACAAGCGCTGTCTTGATCTGATGCACCTGCCTCGACTTGGGACGATACGACATGACGCGAGGGAGCCTGTGATGGTCATCGTTGGCATTGACATCAGCCGAGGGAGGAGGGAGAGCGTGAGGGGAGGGCAGGGAGTGAACGAAGTTGTAAAGGAGCTCGTAGGTGTGTCGTAGACACAAAGTGGTTCGACTGTCTTTGTCCTCCATAAATTGAACGTGATCACCAAGGTTTGACAGCAGATCTCGCACATCCTGTTGCTTGCCGTCTGCTGCAGTACCGTGTAACAAACTTTGAAGAGCTGGGACTATCAAGTCCTCCAGATCTTTCTCAGACGCGTTCTCTTGCTTCTTTGAAGCCATACCAGTTATCAGATTGTTCAAGAAGGAAAATATGTTTTGAGCCCAAGACGATGACTGCTTGTCTGAGCCTTGTCTGTTTCTACGGGGCCTGTACGGCTCTCGAGAAGCGGCTTGGGATGGTCGAGACTGACTTCTATCTGGAGCTGTCTTAGGTCGCTCTAGCGCTGCCTCCCTCCTCAAGTGCTGAAGCTGCTCCATGGTCTCACATCGAGCTCCAGCTTGAGGTATCTGTGCTGCCTTGCTCCTCTCTGCCTCCTTGCGGAATGAGCTCCCACGTGACATCTCTTGACCGCAGGCCTGTGCACTCTTCACCTCACTGGTACCAGCGTCTCTTTCAACCAATGCTGTGCATTGTCGCTCCTGCTGGGATGGCCTATGCAGCATTCTCATCCATCGCATCATTGCCCTCCGCCCTGCCTCGCACGCCTTCTTGTACACCCTCCTCTCTACCCTCGTCGCCCCCATCCAATGCTGCAACGCCTCCCCTACCGCTCGCTTCCCATGCTCCCTCGCCTTCGCCTCCCCTTGCTCCACCGCCTGTACTCGCCTCCTCTCCCGTATCCGCTCAGCCATCCTCCGCTGGGTCTCGGCATGCTTCTGTCCCTCCATCTCCTCGATCCTCCTCGACAGCAGCCTCGGGAGGTTGTCCTTCGCCTCCGTCACTCGCTTGAACGTCTCCTCGTTTCCCCCCTTGTCCGGATGAGCCTTGAGAGACCATGTCCTGTAGAGCCTGGGAAGCAGCCCAGGCAGCCGGTCTAGCTCGTCTCTGAGAGCGATGAGGGAAGCGTTGGAGAAGTCTTCCAGACACCCGCTGTATCCCAGGGTAGGTACAAGGAGTCGGACTGCAGCTTCTAGGTCCTCAGCCATGTGTGAGCGGGGTGAGTGGGTGCGTATGAAGGGAGCGGCAGGAGGCCTGGTCGATGATGTGCGGGCTCGCTGGTCTTTGCCGGGCGATCGTCCTGCAGGAAACAAGTCACTAAGGTACAGGCAGCTTCATGTTTGGTGCTTCCAATTTCCCATGTGACCCTCCGATCTTACATGCCCGCTCGTGTCTGCTCCACCACCAGGGACGGTGATGGTGATGTGGCTGTACGTCTGTGTCCTCACTCTCTACCATCATCCCACGTGTCTCTCACAGCCCTCCGCTCACTCCAACATCTTGCGCTCGCCTCTCTGCCATGTCCTCGTCTCTTCCGCATGGAGCAATACCCCTACCCTCCAAGATCCCACTCGCTACCCACCTGATGTAGAGTATCAGGGCCTCTTGGATTTCCCACCAGACCACCCCCACCTCTTTCGTTCCAAGGGTGATGCACCCCTACTACTACACCACTGCCTGGGGCGGTCGGGCCCCGGGCCCTGCCGGGTCAGTTCCCGGCCGATCACTCGACTCATGCAAGTTTCCCACCTGAGGATTGGCGGTCGATGACCCCAGAGTCCAGCCTCACCAGGAGGGGTAGTGAGCTAGTGGAATCCTTCGACATGGAGGAGGCAGCGCTGCGAGCTATCGGAGGAGGAGAGGTGAGGCTCGAGTCCATGGAGGCGCTGAACGAGCTCAGCCGCGACAAGATCGACATCCTACTCACCGATCAGACCTTACAGCGACGCTTCCGAGAGTGGGCGAGGAGAAACCATCCCGATCATGGGGGAGACACAGGTACTTTTCAGAGCGTCAAGAGCGGAGTTGATAGCCTGCTGAACAAGATGCGCGAGAGGAGCGAAGAATTGCAAGCACAGATGTTCGAGAGGCTGAGAGAGCAGTACAGAGACAGAAGCGCAAAGCAGCTTGCGATGATCGAGAAGGCACAGCAGATGAGATCGAAAAGGATGTTGATGAGATGGTTGGAGCTATCGCAAGTGTGGAAGACAGTCAAGGAGGGGAACGACAAGTCGCCCTGGGACGACAAGCAGACTATACTGAGCATACTTCAAAGACGAGGGTCTTTGATCGGTAAGGTCTCAGAAGCACACAGGCGAGATGTGGACCTGATCCGAGCTGCGGTAGCGGAGAACGGGATGTGCCTCAGGTATGCTGACAGCACCTTACGAAAGGACATGTCGTTTGTCCGCATGGCGGTGGAGGAAAATGGCAAAGCTCTCATGTTTGCGGACGAGCAGCTGCAAGCCGACGATGACCTCTTATGGCGAGCTCTCCAGTCCAGCGAACCCGACGTGCGGTTCTCGCCAGAGTATTTCCTCAGGGAAGACAGCTCTCCTCTTCGGCACTTGAAGACTCTGTCATGCTCTGTCATGCGCGTCTTGAAGTATCACCAAGACCTCGAGGGTCGAAGGAGCCTCTTCTCGGAGCAAGGGCTCATGGCCAAGACAAGCAGCTGCAGGGAGCTGCTGTTTACTTGCTCGGAGCTGCTACAGACCCGCGAGGGGGTGACAGTGTTGGAGGGGAAGGAGAGGGCAGAGATCGAGAGCTCGATGGACGACTTGATGTCTACTGTATCTGACATGAAGGCAAAGCTGCAAGAGGCTCAAACTCAGATACGGAAAGCTGTCCTAAAATAGTATATCAAATGCATGATTCCCCTTATGAACAGCAGATATCTTCGAATTTGTCATCAGATGAGAAGGAGTTGCATCTATGCAATGTACGCAGACACTCGAATTACCAGCGTATTCACGACTCCGTTCTTATATACCTGATGTGTCCTTGCCTACCAAACCCATCTTTCTCCTCATCTCTTCCGCTCTCCTCCGTAGCTTCTCGATCCTCGCCTCCTCACCAGCGTCTCCCCTCCTCGTCTCCTCCAAGCCCATCAATGCATCCTCCACCTCCCGCAGTCTTGACTCGAGTAATGTCCGCTCCTCTACAACACGATCCCGCACCCTCGCGATCCAGTCGCAGCTGAAGTTGATCAGCCTGACCATCAGCGCCTTATCAGCCTCCTCTCCTTCCGTTGCCGCGGCCTCCTCCTGCCTGTCCCTCGCAAGGCGCTTTCCCTCCCGGTCAGCCAGCAGCTCTGACAGCCTTCTCCTCCAGCCCCCGACATCCTCCTCCCCCCGCCCCTCCCCTACACCCCCCGCCGGCTGATCGTCCCAGCCTCCCGCACCCTTCGCCTCCTTGCCATCTCCATCCTGCGTCGTCATCAGCCAGCACGCCGTCAAGCTAGATCCGCCTCCTCCTGCCCCCTCTGCATACCTCGATGATGTCGCCCTGGATGGTCTCCAGCCATCCCTTGACATCCTTCACCAGCTCCATCGCTCGCGCCTCATGCCTTCTCGCCTCCTCCTGTACGCGAGCCTTCACGCCTTTCTCGCTTATCCTCCTGACAAGGCCGATCATGCCCTCCATGTGCACGCGTACGCAGCTCTCGTCCTCCATCTCCCGCATGCTCGCGTAAGCATCGTTCCATTGCATGCACCTCGCGTCAAGATCAAGAAGCTGATCGCCCTGCCCCTGCCGCAGACTCAGGCAAGAAACAGACCCTCCCCTCCTCATTCCTGCCCTGTCTGCATTCTCTTTCGCCCTCCCTGCCTCCCTCGCTCTCTGCCCCTCTCACCTGCTCTCGGCCACGCGCGTTGGCTCCTTCCGGCCGAAGCAGCTCGCAGCTGCGTGTCAGCTCGTCCAGCACGCGGACCCACTCTGACCCTGCACGGTCGAGCTCTTGCAGGGTATCCGGCTCTAGAGCGGCGGAGCTGGACAGGTTGACAAGCGCTGCCTTGATCTGATGCACCTGCCTCGACTTGGGACGATATGACATTACGCGAGGGAGCCTGTGATGGTCATCGTTGGCATTGACATCAGCCGAGGGAGGAGGGAGAGCGTGAGGGGAGGGCAGGGAGTGAACGAAGTTGTAAAGGAGCCCGTAGGTGTGTCGAAGACACACAGTGGTTCGTTTGTCTTTGTCCTCCATAAATTGAATGTGATCACCAAGGTTTGACAGCAGATCTCGCACATCCTGTTGCTTGCTGTCTGCTGCAGTACCGTGTAACAAACTTTGAAGAGCTGGGACTATCAAGTCCTCCAGATCTTTCTCAGACGCGTTCTCTTGCTTCTTTGAAGCCATACCAGTTATCAGATTGTTCAAGAAGGAAATTATTCGGCGAAGCTCAGACGATGACTGCTTGTCTGAGCCTTGTCTGTTTCTACGGGGCCTGTACGGCTCTCGAGAAGCGGCTTGGGATGGTCGAGACTGACTTCTATTTGGAGCTGTCTTAGGTCGCTCTAGCGCTGCCTCCCTCCTCAAGTGCTGAAGCTGCTCCATGGTCTCACATCGAGCTCCAGCTTGAGGTATCTGTGCTGCCTTGCTCCTCTCTGCCTCCTTGCGGAATGAGCTCCCACGTGACATCTCTTGACCGCAGGCCTGTGCACTCTTCACCTCACTGGTACCAGCGTCTCTTTCAACCAGTGCTGTACTTTGTCGCTCCTGCTGGGATGGCCTGTGCAGCATTCTCACCCATTGCATCATTGCCCTCCGCCCTGCCTCGCACGCCTTCTTGTACACCCTCCTCTCTACCCTCGTCGCCCCCATCCAATGCTGCAACGCCTCCCCTACCGCTCGCTTCCCATGCTCCCTCGCCCTCGCCTCCCCTTGCTCAGCCGCCTGTACTCGCCTCCTCTCCCGTATCCGCTCAGCCATCCTCCGCTGGGTCTCTTTACCAACTCCTGAGTAAACCGGTGCTGTGCATTGTCGCTCCTGCTGGGATGGCCTGTACACTATCTTCATCCATCGCATCATTGCCCTCCGCCCTGCCTCGCACGCCTTCTTGTACACCCTCCTCTCTACCCTCGTCGCCCCCATCCAATGCTGCAACGCCTCCCCTACCGCTCGCTTCCCATGCTCCCTCGCCCTCGCCTCCCCTTGCTCCACCGCCTGTGCTCGCCTCCTCTCCCGTATCCGCTCAGCCATCCTCCGCTGGGTCTCGGCATGCTTCTGTCCCTCCATCTCCTCGATCCTCCTCGACAACAGCCTCGGGAGGTTGTCCTTCGCCTCCGTCACTCGCTTGAACGTCTCCTCGTCTCCTCCTTGTTGTGGATGAGCCTTGAGAGACCATGTCCTGTAGAGCCTGGGAAGCAGCCCAGGCAGCCGGTCTAGCTCGTCTCTGAGAGCGATGAGGGACGAGTTAGAGATGTCCTCCAGACACCCGCTGTATCCCAGGGTAGGTACAAGGAGTCGGACTGCAGCTTCTAGGTCCTCAGCCATGTGTGAGCGGGGTGAGTGGGTGTGTATGAAGGGAGCGGCAGGAGGCCTGGTCGATGATGTGCGGGCTCGCTGGTCTTTGCCGGGCGATCGTCCTGCAGGAAACAAGTCACTAAGGTACAGGCAGCTTCATGTTAGGTGTTGTATGCAATGTTCCCATGTGACCCTCCGATCTTACATGCCCGCTCGTGTCTGCTCCACCACCAGGGACGGTGATGGTGATGTGGCTGTACGTCTGTGTCCTCACTCTCTACCATCATCCCACGTGTCTCTCACAGCCCTCCGCTCACTCCAACATCGTGCGCTCGCCTCTCTGCCATGTCCTCGTCTCTTCCGCATGGAGCAATACCCCTACCCTCCAAGATCCCACTCGCTACCCACCTGATGTAGAGTATCAGGGCCTCTTGGATTTCCCACCAGACCACCCCCACCTCTTTCGTTCCAAGGGTGATGCACCCCTACTACTACACCACTGCCTGGGGCGGTCGGGCCCCGGGCCCTGCCGGGTCAGTTCCCGGCCGATCACTCGACTCATGCAAGTTTCCCACCTGAGGATTGGCGGTCGATGACCCCAGAATCCAGCCTCACCAGGAGGGGTAGTGAGCTAGTGGAATCTTTCGACATGGAGGAGGCAGCGCTGCGAGCCATCGGAGGAGGAGAGGTGGGGCTCGAGTCCATGGAGGCGCTGAACGAGCTCAGCCGCGACAAGATCGACATCCTACTCACCGATCAGACCTTACAGCGACGCTTCCGAGAGTGGGCGAGGAGAAACCACCCCGATCATGGGGGAGACACAGGTACTTTTCAGAGCGTCAAGAGCGGAGTTGATAGCCTGCTGAACAAGATGCGCGAGAGGAGAGAAGAATTGCAAGCACAGATGTTCGAGAGGCTGAGAGAGCAGTACAGAGACAGAAGCGCAAAGCAGCTTGCGATGATCGAAAAGGCACAGCAGATGAGATCGAAAAGGATGTTGATGAGATGGTTGGAGCTATCGCAAGTGTGGAAGACAGTCAAGGAGGGGAACGGCAAGTCGCCCTGGGACGACAAGCAGACTATACTGAGCATACTTCAAAGACGAGGGTCTTTGATCGGCAAGGTCTCAGAAGCACACAGACGAGATGTGGACCTGATCCGAGCTGCGGTAGCGGAGAACGGGATGTGCCTCAGGTATGCTGACAGCACCTTACGAAAGGACATGCCGTTTGTTCGCATGGCGGTGGAGGAAAATGGCAAAGCTCTCATGTTTGCCGACGAGCAGCTGCAAGCCGACGATGACCTCTTATGGCGAGCTCTCCAGTCCAGCGAACCCGACGTGCGGTTCTCGCCAGAGTATTTCCTCAGGGAAGACAGCTCTCCTCTTCGGCACTTGAAGACTCTGTCATGCTCTGTCATGCGCGTCTTGAAGTATCACCAAGACCTCGAGGGTCGAAGGAGCCTCTTCTCGGAGCAAGGGCTCATGGCCAAGACAAGCAGCTGCAGGGAGCTGCTGTTTACTTGCTCGGAGCTGCTACAGACCCGCGAGGGGGTGACAGTGTTGGAGGGGAAGGAGAGGGCAGAGATCGAGAGCTCGATGGACGACTTGATGTCTACTGTATCTGACATGAAGGCAAAGCTGCAAGAGGCTCAAACTCAGATACGGAAAGCTGTCCTGGATCAAAGCAGGGATCTGAAGCAGATCATGAGCAACAGGGACCTGCACAGGTCAGACTACTGCAGGGCGATGCGCCAGAAGATGATGAGCGTGCTGAAGACGGTGAAGGCAGACGACAGCAGAAGAGACATGTCACAAGGAGCGTCCGAGCTAGAGACGCTCGTCCGACATCTTCGAGCGACAAGGGACAGCATCAGCGAGGGGGTCAAGGGAGCAAGAGCGAGCATGGCAGGGATCAAAGCAGGAGAGAAGCTACAAGGCTCTATGAGGTCAGCCAGACAGAGCGAGGTCACGACATGCAGAAAGCTCTCACTAGCGCAGGATATCGAGCAGATCAATGACCTCGTGGCAAGATGGTACGAGGAGATTTCTCGCCTCTCGAATGTTGGCAGTGAGACCGAGGAAGCCAGCAGGGAGATGCTTGACCGGGCTCAAGACTTTCTTTTGGGTGTGAGAGACTCTCACAAGTCTTCAATCAAGACTTCAAACTTTCTTGAGGCTGCACACGCTTACGGCATGGCTTTGGAAGAAGAGAGAAGACTGCAGAGAGTCAACCACCTGCAGCATTTCCCGTTCCATGCAATCATGTCTGTCGCAGAACGAATAGTAGACGCTCTTGACGAAGATCTTGCTCTGCTGGAGACCGCAAGCGAGATCTTCATAGAGGTATACCGCGAGCATGTCAATGAAGTTGAGTGTGTGGACTCAAGCGGAAGGCTGTGGAAGGAAAAAGAAAAGGCGTTGAAAGAACTCAGTGACGCTAAGCAAATGTGCGAGGACAGCAAAATCCGGGTAGAGGAGATCAAGATCGAAGAGAAGAAGGCTCGAAACAGGTATGATCAACCTTGTTTGCAGCTCTTTGCCCTTGTGACAAGTCGCATGTCAGGGGAGGCGACGTCTCCGAAGCAAGGAGGAAGCTTGAAGTCACCAAGAAAGAATACCAGAGGTCTATCGATCACGTGTGGGACAAGACAAAAGGTCTGGCCATCGTGGCGTCCAACTACCCGGAGGTGATGCAGGAAGTGCATTTCCTCTTGCACCCAGACCTGTTGCCCCTGTGGTCTCCAACCAGAGACATTTCCTGCTACTTCGACGAGCATACGCGGTTGAAGACAAACGCGACTCATACTGTGTGGAAGTGCAAGAAAGAGTCGGAGTGGTTTGCTGTCAAGATGTTTCATCTTCCCGATCACATCAAAACCTTGAAGAGATGCATGCGGGAAGCAGCGCTGCTCTGTCGGCTCAAGCATCCAGCTGTGGTCGAGATTGTCGCGATCTTCGAGGACGTGGAGAAGGAGTCTTTCTGCATCCAGATGCCTTTCTATGCCCATGGACAACTCGACGAGTGGGTCCAGGAGTCGTTGCCTCGATGGTACGAAGTGAGGAAAGTTCTTTACGAGGTATCAGAGGCGCTGAGCTTTCTGCACGAGAATCTTGTCGTCCATGGGGATGTCAAGCCGGCCAATATTCTCATAGGCAGCGACTTTCGAGGTCGTCTAGTAGACTACGATATCTCAGTCGATCTCAGTCAGAGGACCAGAAGCCTGTATGACACTGAGATGCGCTCTGTCGCCATGACTGTTGGCTTCGAAGCCCCTGAGCTGATGCAGACGGGCTGTACGTATGCGACAGACGTCTGGTCGTTCGGTGCGACAGTAGCGTATGATGTGGTGAGAGCGAGTTGCTTTAAAGAAGGAGCAGCAGACTCAACGGTCAACAACTTCATCTCCAGCCTCATGGTGAGAGACCCGACGAAGCGCGTGAAGGCGTCCATGATCAAGAGAGATTTGTTCTTCGCGGAGATATTCAACTTCGACCCCCGAGCAAAAGTGCGAGATTGCTGCATCATGGGGAGTGAGAAGTGCAGAGGGACTTGCAGGACTGAGGACGGGATCCTGTGCATGGAAGATCATTTCACGTGCCAGCATTGCTTGGCATCTTACGTGGAAGGTCAGGTCAGGGAGGAGATGCGAATCATCGTTGCAAGAGGAGGGCATATCAAGTGCCCGCATTTCCGCTGCCCACATCCCCTTGATGAAGCGAACCTCGCTCAGATCCTCCCGAGACAGTTGTTCGACATGCATCTCAAAACAATTCTCAAGGTAGCAGAGCAGAATCTGACGATGGAACTGGAAACGCAAATGCAAGCTCGATTGGAGGCAGAAATTGAGAGTTTGAAGAGGATAAAGAAGCTGGAGGAGAAGGTGCGGGAAGCTGAGAAAACCATCGAAGAGCTGCTGGTCACCAGGAGTGTCTTGGTCGCTGGCACGTCTGAAATGTGACTCGTTTCTTTGCAGATGTCCGAGATGTCACGTCGCCTTCCACGACTTCGATGGATGCTTTGCTGTCACATGCAGCAGGTGCGCGTGCGGCTTCTGCGCATGGTGAACTTGTTGCGTCTCTTGCTCCCGTCGACCGTTACGGCAGGTGCTTCGCTGACTGCGGACAAGATGCACATCAGCACGTGAGCACCTGCAGGCTCAAGCTGGGAAGTGACATGTACTTCGCGTCCCGGTGAGGTCTTGACTAGAGGAGCTGTGAAGTGACTGCAAGAGACAGGGAAGACTTCGACAAGTCAAAACATCGAGCAGCTCGAGCTCGCCTGGTGGACTATCTCAAGTCTGTCGAAGACAAGGAACTCATCCGAAAGCTGAGAGAAACGGAAACGTGGGGAAATTTGATGCAGGAGTTTGGGATCAGCGAGGCAGAATGGGAGAGGTGACGACGTGCAAGGAGCTCTTGCCAAAGAGCTGCAAGCTCAGCTTGTGACGCGTCCGGCCTTGACATCAGGTGATTTGTTTCTCGCGCAGTAGAATTCATTCAAGAGTATTGCAAAACGGTCCAAATCGTCAACTACTTGGCAGACAGGCAGCGCGTCAGCTCAGATCAAAATCCATCACGTCGCCCTCTCATTGACCACGGGCGACATGTCAAAAATATCGCAAAAAAATCAATCTATACAAACGAGAGTGAATTGCAGATGTTAAGATAGAAGTGCTTCAAAGCAAAAACCAGCAAGAGCACATATGACACAGCTTCTGTACACCCTCAAGGTGATAACACCTCCTCGATCGTCGCATCCCATCCCTCCACCTGCTCTGACTCCCCGCCTGACCCTTCCAGCAAAACTCCCTTCTCTCCCCCTCTTCCTCGCCAGTCAGCCATCACGAAAGCTCTGTAGCAGCTAAGATGGTGCGGTCGGCCTCCTCGACCTTGCGGAAGTGAAGGGAGTAAGGGAAAGGATCTTCTCCGAGGGAGGTGAAGACTTCGCCTCTCAGGCTGACCAGATCAGGGCTGAAGTTATAAAGGCGGTGGTGAAAGATCCGCCAGGCGTCTCCGTCTCGCTTGTAGTAGAGCACCGAGAGCTGACCAGGAACGTTTCTGTGGTTGAAGAAGCCAACAGCTGATCCGGGGATCCTTACAATGCCTTCGATCGGCGATCCATCGCACGTTGCCGTGAGCACCTTTGACCAAGGCGTCTTGAAAGTCCCGAACACGTTTGGCAGCCTCAGCCGCACGTGAATGCAGATGACCGGGATCTCTGGCCTGAAGTCAACCACAAAATGAACCTGAGAGAGGCGCTCGAGCAATCTGCTTCCCTTCTGACTGAGAATGCTGTAGGTCGCTCCTATCCGACTCATCAGCCGACTGATCGCTGAGCTCGACATCTCGCAGCTCCCAAACGCGTTCAGCCCCAAGTGAAAGCCTCCCACAGCTCCCACCCGGTTCAGCGCGCAGTCCGTCAGGTAGTGCGATGTGGACCTGTCGCTCACCAGCTCGTACACGCCTGACACTTCCGACAAGCCGTCCCAGCTCGCCGAGCACGTCCACGAGGGGCTCGACAGCAAGCTCAGCATGTAGACCATCCTGCCCTCTATCGCATTCGGATACGCTGCGTCAAACCTCACATTCAGCATGCTTCCTTGCCGGCTTGCATCAATCGCGATCACTCGCGCAACAAACTGCAACGGCAGCATCCCGGTCGCTTGCAGGTGAGCCCTCGCATGCTGAAGGTCCTCGGGATGAAAGAAGTGCGCAAACTTCTCTTGTGCCATACTGCCTCCACTCAGCCCGAGGTACAGCTGCTCCAGCCCTCTGCTGGCCCGCACGACCCGCGTGTCTGGCAGCAGCAGCTCCAAGCACAGCATCGTGTCGCTCATCATCAACCCCTCCCGATACACTGTCAGCGACAAGTGACATGCTCCATCCCTCATCCGCTTGGAGGGCTTCTTCATGTCCTCACATCGTATGCTCTGAAGGTGCGCTATCGCATCCTCATACAGGTCGATCAGCGTTCGCTTCGTTCGCAGGCTCCCCCTCGAGGACGGCGCAGGTTGTTTGGTCAGCGGCACCAGCGGGTCGAGCTTCTCCAGCAGCACCCTCGTTCGCTCCCTCTCAGCGATCTTTCCCAGCCTCTCCTTTTCTCGGTCCGCCTCCGTGGCGTGTCTTGCCAGCCGCTTAGGCCTTGCTCTGCGACCTTGCGATGGAGGCATGAGAGCCTTTGGTTTCTTGCAGTTATCGAAATTGAACTGAATGTCACTATCCTGAAACAAGAGGTCTACACTTGGATTAAGGTTCATGGGCTAACAGAGATATAGGTACTATCTGTTGTTTCTGCCGAGAGCCTTACAATAGATCACAGAAGATTAGTATGGTCTAGAATATTTGTTTGCAAGACAGTTCCTTGAGCGAATCGAAAGCAGCATTCAGTAACAGGGGACAGGCTGATAAAAGTTTGAGATCCAATTAAAAATTTGCTGAGAGGTAGAAGGCGAGCTTCCAGAGTAAAGAGATGTGGAGTGATGGACGAATGGATAGATGGAAACAGGAGGGAAGGAGGAGAGAGGGAGAGGAGGGAAAGGGAGGGAGAGGGAGGGAGGGAGAGCGGTATGCTGAGGACTGTGGGGGGATGTGAAGGGGTCGAAGAGTAGGGGTGGAGGGGTGGTAGAGGGTATTCTTAACAGAATATAAACTTATAGCGGTACGTATCATACTGGAATTGTACTTACAATTTCAAATGTGTTTTTAGATGAAAAAAAAAAAGAATTAAAGCTGCTATTGGAACATGGGCCCCCTACCCCCTACTCATACCCTTCAAAGACGCTGAAAAGGACGGGTGCCAGGAGATGTCGACGGGTGTTCAGATTAGGGCGAAAGGGGTAACACGAACAGATGGGGGGTTATGATGACTTATTACCTTTATAAAACGTCATCAGGGCCGTTGCAAAGTCGTTACAAATCCGTTAAGAAGGATTCTGAAACCGCCAATAATTCTCCGAGGCGGGCCACCGCGCCGGTAATACTGAGGCACGGTCCCGCCGGGCCGGGCCGGCCCGGCGCGCGGGCCCACGTCCGGGGAGTCCGGCCGCGGGCCCGGGCCGGGCGGCCCCACGGGCCTGCTGTACGGTCAGGCGACCGATGGACGGCCGGGAGACTCCGAAGTCTTTCCAGTTGGTTATCACTGTCATGAGCCATACTGAACCGTGAACATCAGTACTGGCAAAGCCGCCCGGGACTCTTAAAGGGTGGCCATCCGATCCGATGATCTGTTAACGGTTGACTCAGACTCTCACGACGGTCACCGGGTGGCGCGGCGGCACGGCGTCGAAGTTCAAGGCGTCATAATTTCAACCGTCTGGGTAACTTGTAATGTGGGAAACTCGAAACTTGGAAGGTCTGGTCAGGCAAAAGCGTTACCTTGCCAGGCGGTACGCCCTTCACCGTGACGGTGGGAGACAGCAAGGAGACAGGCTGTTGCTGCATGTCACTGACTGGGTCTCATCCCTGGCACTGTCTCGCACACCATCCCCAGCCCTCATCTGACTGACATTCCAACTAGGTTCGACTTTTTCATTCAAATTACTTTAAGATCATTTACTGTTCTACCACCCTCGACCCCCTCAAGGCTGTCGAAAGTTTCTGTTCAGCTTCTTCTCCACCTGCCAAAGAGCAGATGGCGTCACTCCCGCTCGTGCCCTTCTGCCTCCACGTCCTCACGGTTCCTTCCTCCTTCCAACAGCTCGTGCCGTTCTTCCTCTCCTCCCCCTCCCACCCCCCCACCTCTCCTCTCTGTCCGATCCATACCTCCGTCATCATCAGGTCTCGAGCTGGTCTCAGCTTCGCGTCCAATCTCAGCTGATCCTCCAGCTGACGACCCGGCAGATGTTCAGCTGGGAGGGAGGAGGAAAGGAGCACTCACCTGCATCCGGTAGATCTCCTGGTCCCTCTTCCTCGCCTGCAGCCGCCTCTGCTCGTCCATGGCAGCCTCTTGCGCCTGCGGGAAGGAACTTGAGGGGGAAAGGCGGGCGGGGAGGAGGAGGAGGAGGAGGAGGAGGAGGAGGAGGATGGGACCTGCTGCCGGAAGATTTCTGACTGCCTGGCGATGAGATGCTTCTCTACCTCCTTCCTCCGGTTCATTTCCTCAACCTTACAAGGAGTCAGATGCCGAAGGGGATGACATAGCTCTCAGAGAGCAGACGTGACAAGGGAGGGAGGGAGAAAGCCGAGAGAATGGGGGGGGGATGTTTCGTTGACTGAAGAGCGAGGAGGCAAGGCAGGGAGGAGGTGGGGAGGAGGGATATGGACTGAGCAGCGAGGAGGGAAGGGAAGGGGGGAAGGTGAATTGGAAGTCCCTCTACCTGCCGATCTAGCGTCTCTTTTATCTCAATCTTCTTCTGATGTTCTCTGCAAGGAGCTCAGCAGCTTCTCTGCTCCTCTCCTCTCTTGAGACCTCTTGATCCTCTCCTGGTGCTGGGCCTCGGCTCGCAATCTCGCCTGCCGACCTTGATGAGCCCGACGCGACAGGAGGGCAGGGAAGAAGAAGCGAGCGATCGAAGCACCCAGAAAACAAAGAGAGAAGAGAGCGGAGCGAGAAGAGAGAAGAGAGCGGAGGGGAGTGGAGAAAGAGAGGGTGGACAGGGCTCTGACCTCCTCCTGGATCTTGAGCATTCGAGCTTCATCCTCTCTCGCCCTGGCGTCGAGTTTCTCCCCAAGCTCCTGCAGCAGCATCAGAGGAAGCGAGCAGGCTACTTTTCCCCACCTGCCCGTATCGTTCCCTTGCTTTCATCTTCTCTGCCAGCTTCCTGAGCTCCTCAAGACGCTTCTCCTGCACAGAGGGAGTGAGAACGGGGGCAGGGGGAGTAGCGGGCGGGCATGGGAGGAGAGCAGAGAGACAGTGGGCAACAGGGGGGAAGATCTGTGAAACCTCCTTCTCGTCCAGCGCTCTTTGAGCCTTTCGGGCGAACTCCATGTCCTCCTGCATCTGAGATTGTGTTAGGCCTCTTCCTTAATCCGTCACCAAACACTCTGAGATGCACCAACTACAACATGACCTCCTCCTCCTCCTCCTCCTCCTCCTCCCCACTCCTTCCTTCCTTCTTCCTCTCCTTTCCGGCACTGACCTGCTTCTGCTTGATCTCTTCTTTCAACTGCAAATTCTGCAACCATGGTAAGGAGGAAGAGGAGGCGGACGGAGATTCTCACCTTGTCGTTCTCAAGTTTCCACAACTTCAGTTTCTCTTGCGCCTCCTACAGGATGAAATCGTACTCAAGGAGGTGCTTGTAGGGAAGGAAGAGAAGGAGAGGAACGGAAGGAGGTGCAGCAGAGGACGACTGAAACGAGGGGAAGAGAGAGGAAGGAGCATGCGGTCAAATGCTCACCTTTCGCTTCATCTGGTTCTTTTCCATCTCCTCCTGCTGCTGTTTCTTTACCTACCAGCATGTGAATTCACCGATGAGCCTCCAGGACGAGGGCCTACTCGCTCAATCTCCCTCCTCTCCTCTTCCTTCTTCTGCTGCTCTAGGCGCTCCTGCAGGCAAGAGAGTAACTGCCACGTCAGCAGAGCGTGTCCTCTGACTCACTTGTCGCTTCCTAACAGCTTCAACTTCCTCCTCCCGCGCCCTCCTCAACTGCAGCAAGTCAAAGGCATGAACCCGAAGTAGCACCGGGTAGAAACAGAAGGTGAACGTGCAGGCGAAGAGAGTAAAATGACAAGGAGGAGAAGAGGAGAAAAGGTTTGTCACCTTTTCAAAGAGGATCGTCTGTTCTGCTTTCTTCTTGTCCATGGCCTGTCCAAAGATCGTCATCGTTGCCAACAGGCTGGCTCCTCTGCTGGATTTACTTGGATGTACGCTTGAACATCTGCCACGACTTGCCCTGCACTTGACATTCAGTTCACCGCATCACCAGTGGAGATCCGCTCACCGCTCTCTCTCATTCTCGCCTCCCTATCTGCCTGTCTCCGGGCATTCTGCTCAGAGATTTGCTCGTCTAGCTACAGGGAGGAGGATGAGACAGAGGAGGTTAAAACGCGGATCAACAAACCATTCTACGGAAGTTGTCTTTGCGCCTCTTCTGATCCTGTGGAGAGCATGAGACAGGAAGTGGAAGACAAGGAGAAGCTGCGGAGAGGAAGAAACGGCTGAAGACTTTACCTCCTGTGCTCGCTGCTCCTCAGTCAACCCTGCCTCTACCACCTTGGCGTTCATCAGCGCCCACTCGTCGTTGGCTCCAGCCCGGAAGACGGTGACCCTACGGACGACAAGGTCGCTGTCAGCTCCTCCTGTGCGCATGAGAGCGCAGGGACCTCTTGAAGGGGTTGGAGGTGATCCACGAGATCTCCTCGTTGGACTGCTTCCGCACTTTGTTCTCGACCTCCTGCAGGTCCTTCTCGGCGACCTTGGGCTTGGAGAGGAGGCGGTCGACTTCCGAGCGGATGAGCTGCTCAGTCTTGGAGTCTTTGATCCCCGGCTGGTACTTGGACATGAGCTTCTTGATCAGCGCCTCCTTGAGCTTCTCTCGCTTCCTCATGGACTCTTGCTGGGCGGCATCACTCTGCCTTTCCTCCTGCTTCTTCACAATATCCGGGATGATGGCCTGTGCCCTGCCAGGATGAGTGAGGAGGAAGGAGCAGAGATCGTTCACAGGATCACTTCTTCTCCTTGTCGGCAGAGGCCTTCGTGCCCTCTCCCTTGTCGTTGCTGAGCAGCTTGTGCTTGGATTTTGTCTTCTTTTGGCTGGGAAGAGGTGAGAACATCTCATGGATGCTGCAGACATCAACCACCTCGTGAGTGCCTTGTCGATGTCGATCCGCGGAACGACAGGCTGCTTCAGGTCCTTCACTTTTGACATTTCTCAACGGCTCTTCTCTTCAGACCGCAGTCACTCTAAGAAGGAGAGGTTCTCAAGATATCACCTAGGATGAGCTCTACTACCTCAACGTTGGAGAATCAACTCAGTCAGTTCCAGCACGTTTCAGCACCTGCTTGTAGGTTCGTTCATCTGCAAACTCCCATCGTCACACAGGAGCCTAACGACAGTCACGGCCCAAGGGAACAACTCAAACGTCTCCTCTCACTCCTTAGCTTCCTGCCCACCTATCCACTCCCCTCCTTACTGCATTCACTTCCATGCCTCTGCAGCTGTTGTTCATTCTCCACCACCACCACCTCCTCCTCCTCCGTCTCCTCTCCCCAACCCTGCTTCCATTCCCATAGCCCAACTGTACATCCGTTGACAGAGAGCCCTCGTCCCCACACCGGCGACCCCGCGGGCCAACCCTGCACAGCCGGGCGGCCCGGCCCCCTGCAGGTGCCCCTGCAGGGCCTCTGCGCCGCGGGCCGGGCCACCATCACCGTCTCAGTGCGCCCGGGCCACACCCCCAGTGCGCGCCCCTGCAAGGGCCCCGGTTGACCGTCATTAGCCGCTCCTGAGAGTGTGAATGGCAGCTATTAGATACATGAATTTACTCAAAGTTAAGTTAAAAATCAGTATGAAGACAACCAGGAGAGCCGTCGAATACCATCACGGTGACCGTCCAGGACGTCACCGAGCGATCCGATGGTAACACTTTGAATGTTTTGATTCACAAGTTTCAAATGGACTGAATCAGCTGGAGGGTCAGCATGGCCGCAGCAAGTCAACTCCAGTCGATGTGAGCGACTCAGTGAGACGGTAGCCGCCGAGAGGACGGCAGCCTGTAACGTCACTGTAGCCCTCAACGATTCAGATCCGTCGCTGAAGGCGGTCGATAGGCCTCATCGTGATCTTCTTCACTTTCGGCCCGTCAGCCACAGCGTCGACGGAGTGAGGAGAGATGATGATCGCCTGCGACAGAGGGCGATGACCCAACACCTGCCGCATGTTCAGCGACCAGACATGCCGGCTGATCCTGCAGCAGCTCGCAGAAGAAAGAGAGAGAGAACCTTGAGAATGATGTCCAGGGAGAGCCGACGATTCCGCTCATCCATGAAGACATCCCACTCGTCTACTGCTAGGATGGGTGCACAGTCCACCTGGTTGAGACATAGTACCTGATTGGAGTCAGCTACGGCACCCTGCCTCCCTCCTCTACCAGGCAGATGGTCGAGAAGGAGCGTTCTCCTCCGGACAGGTTGCGAATCTCCACTGCATCCGTCTCTTCTGCTTCCTCTTCTCGAGACTCTGTCCTCACCACGGGCTGTAAGATGACGTCAGGGGGCTGCATTGGACTAGGACGAGAAATCGAGAGCCCAGCGAAGGAGAGCAGGTCAGAAGATAACAAGAACATCACCATGCAAGGAACAAAGAGGATAAGAAGCAAGCAGCTCAGCACAAGGAAAAGAGATGAGATGTCTGTGTAGGGTCTCACACCGTCATCTCCTTCTCCTTGTGATCGAAGCGACATTCTCCTTTGAAGCCTCTCTGTGTCACCAAGCGAGCAAACGTCTTGGAGGTCATTTCCCCATACAGTAATCGTTTCTTCGTGAAGTGCTTCTGTCTCATTTTCTGGCTGTATACTAGTTTCTGCAGACGACCATGGTCATGACGATGTCGATATGTTGATGGTCAACAATCAACAAGCAAGTCCTTACGTGCGACAGCTCGGAGATCTCTTGGAACAGCCGCTCTCGTCGTTTCCTCTCGGACTCCTGCAGATCATCAAGATCACTGGTACTGCCTCTAATGTGTGAGATACGATGATCACCAGCCGCGTGTACTCCATCTCGATCACGTGCGAGTCTGTTCCCTTCTCGATCTCCTTGATCTTCTTCCTGGCGATCTCCATTAGCGCTCTCCCCCATCCTCTCCTGCATACTCACTCCATCGCTCGGATCTCTTCCTCCACCGCCGACCTTTCTCTCGGGTCAGTGAACTCGTTCTCGATCCAGTCGCTTGCGTTCTTCTCTAGCTCTTCCATGTAGAGCTTTTGGCCGTGTCAGCAGGTCTCAACCTCCTCCATGCCTTCTCTACCTGCAGGTCCTGGTCCGCTTCCTCCTTTTTCTTCCTTGCGGCTTCTAGCCTGCCCTCCAGGTCGCTGATCTTCATGACAATCTTGTTCTTCGTACTCTCTGCCTTGCTAAGCTTCTCTCGAGTTTTGACGAGCTCCTCTTGAATACGCTTGATGTCTTTTGCCACGACCGATATTTCTTTTTGTATTTCCTCCTTGTTCTTCATCGAGGTCTTGATCCTATCCTCTTGTTCCGAAAGCTTCTTCGACAGCTCTGCTATGACCTTCTTGTTCCTGAAGATGCTATCTTGCTTGGTTGCGATCTCCTGCAGTCTCGCAGTCAGCTCCACGCACTCAAGACTGAGAGGCAATGAGAGTCAAGGCAAACCTCCTGCAAGACAGCTGTTCCATCGATGTTAACATTCAGGCTCTCTTCGCTCATCACTTCTTCGATTTGCTCTCTCAACTGACGCAGCTCGCTGCTCACGCGTGTCAGCCTCTCCATCTCGTGCTTGTGAGTACTCCCTCCGTACCTCTGCTTCTTGTTCAGCTCCTTCGTAGCTCCCGCAGCTCTTCTCTCCCATTCGCTTCTCTCAGACTTCAGAGACTCAAGCTTTGCTTTCGCGCTCTCCAGCTTGCTCTTGGTGTCGACGATGATGCTCTTCACTCTCTCAACCTCTCCCGACACGTCGACGGAGAAGTAAGCTTTGCTGTACACAGGTCTCGTCACTTCCGATCCATCCCGCTTTGCCCTCTGCCAGCGATCGACATTACGCTGCTCTGAGTCCAAGCTGTACGCTTCTCTACGAATCTCGTGCATAACACCATTGGACAAAGTCACTGATTCTAGTCGTCTGCGGATAATGCCAGTAGCCTCTTGAAAGCTGACAGCCACATGGATCTCATTGATCGAACAAGTGTCAATCAGAAAGTTGAGGATCACATTCTTCGTGAAAGCGTCTTGACTGTCAATCTCGATCACGTCCATGATAGTATCGTGATCACGGTACGGGCAGATGTTCTTGTCAAACTGGTCGGAGTTCATGCTTGCAAACTGTAGCGACGTCCTCCCGTCCGATCTCCGTCCGGGATTTTTCTCTTCCCAAAGAGACATGCAGGTGTCCTTGTCTGCGTTCTTGCGAACCAAAAAGTAGGATGCAAACCGACCCAGAGCATTCCCGACGGCTTTGGACCATCGCTGGTCTTTCAGCTTGATGTAAGCTCCCACGGGTCCTATGGGGGGATTCCCTCCAAAGCGAGCTTGATTACGTGAGATGAGCTCTGCCATCTGCTTCACCTCAGGCCCGAAAGATGCAAGCCTGTCTCCGCTTCCGATGAGCTTCAACCTGTCGAGCTCTTTCTCATGTCTGTCGAGTTCTCGTCTCAGGATGGATGACTGCATTCCAAGTGAGACTCCAGCATCCACGTGATCAACGCAAGCGTATCAGCCCAGCCAGGGCTGCACGTGCAAGCTTACCTCTTCCTCAGCCTGACTCAGCTCATTTCGTAGCGAGACGACTTGCACTTCTGCTTCCTGTCTTTGTGTACCGTAATCTTCTATTTCTGCCTCGAGCTCCTGCTTTTTGACCTGTTGCAAATCGATCAATCACCGCCTTGAGCGTCCAAGAGACTCTGTCTCGGACCTTGAGTGCGTTCAGTGACACTTTGGCTGGCTTAGATCCGGTAGCTTGCTTGGACTGTACCTCCTGCTCAAGGAGATCGATATCCTTCTCAAGAGCCGTGTTCTGTGTTTGCAGTTCGTTGCGAGAGAAGTTGAGCTTGTTGTACTCATCTTGTTGTTCCTTGATCGTGTGCTCGATGTCAGCCTTCCTCTGTTTGATCTTGGCTAAGGCTTCATCTACCTCCGATCGTCTGGCAATCAAGTCTTGCACAGCACTGTCACACTCTGCCATGGTAGCATCGCTCGTTGCTTGGTCTACGTTCAAATCTTGTAGTTTGTCCTCGTATCTCGCTGCTTTTGATCGCCACTTGTCTATGACGTGCTTCTTCTCATGCACCTCAGCCCAGGCCAGCTCTCTCACGAGCTCTTGCTTCTCCTCGTCCAGTCTTCTGGCGTCTACCATGCTGTCATACGCCTCCTTGGCTGGCGTGAAGATGTTCTGCTCCCAATCTGCATTCTTCTTTTCCTTCGTGTTGATGATTTCCGTCAGCTGCTCGGCGAGATGCTTGTTCTCGTTGATGCGATCATACGCATTCTTCAACCTCGTTGCTTTGAAAAAGAAGTCGTAAAAGCTTGTCTTGGTCGCTGACTGCAGAAGAGTCTTGGCGTCTTTCTGCGAGAGAACATGCACGGGGTTCTCGATCTGGTAGTTGAGATGCTGCAGGATCTTCATCAGATCTTCTTTCTTGGTCGACACCACGGTCCTATCCTCTGTCATGATCTTGAACGCTGAGGCGCCTGTCTTCTGGATCACTCTCTCGATGATGACCTCTTTCCCAAAGTCCCAGTTCTCACGGGAGTTGCTTCCACGATAAGGATCATCTCTACACTGTACAATCACAACCTCAACGATGCTCCTGTCCGCATATGGCCCGACCAGGTCCTTGAGAGCATCGCAACGACCAGTCAGCTTAGGCCTAGGAGCGTGATTAGACCAAGCACATCGTAAGAGAGGAAAACAAACTACAACAAACACTCTTCTTGTGGTCATGAGTTTTACCTGCAGCCTACCGCGATAGTCAGCGCCGTCAGCACAGCGCTCTTGCCCGTTCCGTTTTGACCATTGATGATGTTGATGTACTTGTGAAAGTCCACCGTCAGCTTGTTATGGCACATGAAGTTGTCCAAGCGGATGCGTCGAATCCAGGGGTATTCGTTGTCGTCTGCATTCGGCTCATGGGCACTGGTGCTCCCCTGCTTCAAGTCAGGAAGAGGTGTAGAGGAGGGCTGTGTGGACCTGCTGCTCTGACTTGGAGCGCCTGCTGGAGTGGTTGTGCTCATCCAAGGCCTCTTCTGCCTTGCGTTTGGGAGGCATGGGATCGTCCTGGTAGCGAACAAAGGTCAGAGCAGCGGGAGATTGCAAGGACAGTCATGGCTAGCTAGACGACTTTGTATGAAGCATGACAGACATGGGAGAGATCTCTATCAGGATAGCTTGGCTACCTTGTCGAGCAACTTTCTTCGTTTCTCTTCCTTCTTTGGTTCCCCTTCCCGGTATGATTTCTCAGCAAAGTGTTTGCAGGTAGGTGACAAGGGCAGCAGCAAGAAGGGAGAGGTCTCGCCTAATCTAACTGTCAATATATTGCTGCCTTCAATATATTCGATAAGTATTACACCCGAGGCGGATCCGAAAAGAACTTAACTAAACAAATGACTGAATCTCACTAGGACCAACACTGCCAGGGTGGCAGGGGCCGGCGCCGAAGTGGGGGCGGCGCCGGGACGCTCGGGCCGGGCCGCGGCCGCAGGCCCGGGGCCGCGGCTGCCGGCAGCTTTGTGCCAATTCTTTGTCGCCGAGAGAGGCAGACAAGGCTGCGATCTACTACGGAGAGGAGCCTTCAGCCTTGAAGTACATCAACAAAATTTACTCGGAAGGCAATCAAATTATCTTTAGCTCCTTGTGACCCTTGCCAACCTTGTGCTTGTGCGCATCGTACATGGTCTTAGGAGGACGGGACAAGAGGGGGGAGAGTACCATCATCTGAATTCTGTCTTTCTTCTAGCTCCTTCTCTATTCCACTCTCAGACTCGACTGGCTTCTCGAGCAACTTTCTTCGACCGACCCTCCTCCACCTCTGTATTGAGGAAGTAGGCAAGGGCAGCAGCAGTCAACATAAGATCTCCCATCCCATCATCGTGCGAGTACTTTGACTGTCTGCCACCTATCAACTGCACTGTGCAGTGGTGATGAAGGCCTTTCGTCTGGGCGGACGTGTAAGGTGGCTCTCTATTTCCTGTCCAGCTTGCCACACTGCTTCTCCATTGCCATGACTCTGACGACTGTCATGGAAATCACGATGCCTTGTACCGATTTGATCGATTTGATCGATCTTTACTTTCATTGAGTCCGAAACTTACTGCCATGATGCAATTTATTTTCTGCGAGGCATCTCAATCCACATCTACCTCAACCCCTAGTCCTAGAATGGCGAACTGCAGCAACAGTTGATACCTCCTATGAGCATTCTCCTCGAGTCGCACATTGTTGACAGGAAGTTAGTAGATACCAAGAGGAAGAGAGCATCTGCAAATGTCGGATTGAATGATCCCCCGATTCTTGCTGCAATGTATCGTCAAGCAAGCGGTCGCGCTGCAGAGAAGAGTTTCACAACAATCCCTGTATTCTCTTCCTTGGCTGGGATCAAAACAACAGCTGGAAATGCTTCTCCTACTTCTACAAGGAGGAAACGTTTGCATTGGCCGAGAAGGCACACCAGACCCTCTCAGACCGGGAAGACTTGTGCTCCTACTCCGACAGTTACCTTTTTAGGGAAGTTGCCACAAGGAGATAGAGGGTAACAGTAGGCTTTAGGGTCACATTGTCAGGTCGTTCAGTATCCATCAGTTGCAGACACGCATGACAGGTCGATGACCTACAATCGACGTATCATCACCAAGAGATCGATGTAGCTAGATTTCAGTCTTATTCATCATACGGATATTTCTAACAAGTCAACTGTAGACTGACTCAATCAAGCCAGCCAGCCTGTGAGCTGGATAGCAGACCTGACAACAGCAGTCACGTCACTGTAGCCCTCAACGATTTAGATCCGTCGCTGAAGGCGGTCGATAGGCCTCATCGTGATCTTCTTCACTTTCGGCCCGTCAGCCACAGCGTCGACGGAGTGAGGAGAGATGATGATCGCCTGCGACAGAGGGCGATGACCCAACACCTGCCGCATGTTCAGCGACCAGACATGCCGGCTGATCCTGCAGCAGCTCGCAGAAGAGAAAGAGAGAGAACCTTGAGAATGATGTCCAGGGAGAGCCGACGATTCCGCTCATCCATGAAGACATCCCACTCGTCTACTGCTAGGATGGGTGCACAATCCACCTGGTTGAGGGATAGTACCTGATTGGAGTCAGCTACGGCACCCTGCCTCCCTCCTCTACCAGGCAGATGGTCGAGAAGGAGCGTTCTCCTCCGGACAGGTTGCGAATCTCCACTGCATCCGTCTCTTCTGCTTCCTCTTCTCGAGACTCTGTCCTCACCACGGGCTGTAAGATGACGTCAGGGGGCTGCATTGGACTAGGACGAGAAATCGAGAGCCCAGCGAAAGGGAGCAGGTCAGAAGATAACAAGAACATCACCATGCAAGGAACAAAGAGGATAAGAAGCAAGCAGCTCAGCACAAGGAAAAGAGATGAGATGTCTGTGTAGGGTCTCACACCGTCATCTCCTTCTCCTTGTGATCGAAGCGACATTCTCCTTTGAAGCCTCTCTGTGTCACCAAGCGAGCAAACGTCTTGGAGGTCATTTCCCCATACAGTATTCGTTTCTTCGTGAAGTGCTTCTGTCTCATTTTCTGGCTGTATACTAGTTTCTGCAGACGACCATGGTCATGACGATGTCGATATGTTGATGGTCAACAATCAACATGCAAGTCCTTACGTGCGACAGCTCGGAGATCTCTTGGAACAGCCGCTCTCGTCGTTTCCTCTCGGACTCCTGCAGATCATCAAGATCACTGGTACTGCCTCTAATGTGTGAGATACGATGATCACCAGCCGCGTGTACTCCATCTCGATCACGTGCGAGTCTGTTCCCTTCTCGATCTCCTTGATCTTCTTCCTGGCGATCTCCATTAGCGCTCTCCCCCATCCTCTCCTGCATACTCACTCCATCGCTCGGATCTCTTCCTCCACCGCCGACCTTTCTCTCGGGTCAGTGAACTCGTTCTCGATCCAGTCGCTTGCGTTCTTCTCTAGCTCTTCCATGTAGAGCTTTTGGCCGTGTCAGCAGGTCTCAACCTCCTCCATGCCTTCTCTACCTGCAGGTCCTGGTCCGCTTCCTCCTTTTTCTTCCTTGCGGCTTCTAGCCTGCCCTCCAGGTCGCTGATCTTCATGACAATCTTGTTCTTCGTACTCGATGCCTTGCTAAGCTTCTCTCGAGTTTTGACGAGCTCCTCTTGAATACGCTTGATGTCTTTTGCCACGACCGATATTTCTTTTTGTATTTCCTCCTTGTTCTTCATCGAGGTCTTGATCCTATCCTCTTGTTCCGAAAGCTTCTTCGACAGCTCTGCTATGACCTTCTTGTTCCTGAAGATGCTATCTTGCTTGGTTGCGATCTCCTGCAGTCTCGCAGTCAGCTCCACGCACTCAAGACTGAGAGGCAATGAGAGTCAAGGCAAACCTCCTGCAAGACAGCTGTTCCATCGATGTTAACATTCAGGCTCTCTTCGCTCATCACTTCTTCGATTTGCTCTCTCAACTGACGCAGCTCGCTGCTCACGCGTGTCAGCCTCTCCATCTCGTGCTTGTGAGTACTCCCTCCGTACCTCTGCTTCTTGTTCAGCTCCTTCGTAGCTCCCGCAGCTCTTCTCTCCCATTCGCTTCTCTCAGACTTCAGAGACTCAAGCTTTGCTTTCGCGCTCTCCAGCTTGCTCTTGGTGTCGATGATTTTTCTCTTCACTCTCTCAACCTCTCCCGACACGTCGACGGAGAAGTAAGCTTTGCTGTACACAGGTCTCGTCACTTCCGATCCATCCCGCTTTGCCCTCTGCCAGCGATCGACATTACGCTGCTCTGAGTCCAAGCTGTACGCTTCTCTACGAATCTCGTGCATAACACCATTGGACAAAGTCACTGATTCTAGTCGTCTGCGGATAATGCCAGTAGCCTCTTGAAAGCTGACAGCCACATGGATCTCATTGATCGAACAAGTGTCAATCAGAAAGTTGAGGATCACATTCTTCGTGAAAGCGTCTTGACTGTCAATCTCGATCACGTCCATGATAGTATCGTGATCACGGTACGGGCAGATGTTCTTGTCAAACTGGTCGGAGTTCATGCTTGCAAACTGTAGCGACGTCCTCCCGTCCGATCTCCTTCTGGGATTTTTCTCTTCCCAAAGAGACATGCAGGTGTCCTTGTCTGCGTTCTTGCGAACCAAAAAGTAGGATGCAAACCGACCCAGAGCATTCCCGACGGCTTTGGACCATCGCTGGTCTTTCAGCTTGATGTAAGCTCCCACGGGTCCTATGGGGGGATTCCCTCCAAAGCGAGCTTGATTACGTGAGATGAGCTCTGCCATCTGCTTCACCTCAGGCCCGAAAGATGCAAGCCTGTCTCCGCTTCCGATGAGCTTCAACCTGTCGAGCTCTTTCTCATGTCTGTCGAGTTCTCGTCTCAGGATGGATGACTGCATTCCAAGTGAGACTCCAGCATCCACGTGATCAACGCAAGCGTATCAGCCCAGCCAGGGCTGCACGTGCAAGCTTACCTCTTCCTCAGCCTGACTCAGCTCATTTCGTAGCGAGACGACTTGCACTTCTGCTTCCTGTCTTTGTGTACCGTAATCTTCTATTTCTGCCTCGAGCTCCTGCTTTTTGACCTGTTGCAAATCGATCAATCACCGCCTTGAGCGTCCAAGAGACTCTGTCTCGGACCTTGAGTGCGTTCAGTGACACTTTGGCTGGCTTAGATCCGGTAGCTTGCTTGGACTGTACCTCCTGCTCAAGGAGATCGATATCCTTCTCAAGAGTCATGTTCTGTGTTTGCAGTTCGTTGCGAGAGAAGTTGAGCTTGTTGTACTCATCTTGTTGTTCCTTGATCGTGTGCTCGATGTCAGCCTTCCTCTGTTTGATCTTGGCTAAGGCTTCATCTACCTCCGATCGTCTGGCAATCAAGTCTTGCACAGCACTGTCACACTCTGCCATGGTAGCATCGCTCGTTGCTTGGTCTACGTTCAAATCTTGTAGTTTGTCCTCGTATCTCGCTGCTTTTGATCGCCACTTGTCTATGACGTGCTTCTTCTCATGCACCTCAGCCCAGGCCAGCTCTCTCACGAGCTCTTGCTTCTCCTCGTCCAGTCTTCTGGCGTCTACCATGCTGTCATACGCCTCCTTGGCTGGCGTGAAGATGTTCTGCTCCCAATCTGCATTCTTCTTTTCCTTCGTGTTGATGATTTCCGTCAGCTGCTCGGCGAGATGCTTGTTCTCGTTGATGCGATCATACGCATTCTTCAACCTCGTTGCTTTGAAAAAGAAGTCGTAAAAGCTTGTCTTGGTCGCTGACTGCAGAAGAGTCTTGGCGTCTTTCTGCGAGAGAACATGCACGGGGTTCTCGATCTGGTAGTTGAGATGCTGCAGGATCTTCATCAGATCTTCTTTCTTGGTCGACACCACGGTCCTATCCTCTGTCATGATCTTGAACGCTGAGGCGCCTGTCTTCTGGATCACTCTCTCGATGATGACCTCTTTCCCAAAGTCCCAGTTCTCACGGGAGTTGCTTCCACGATAAGGATCATCTCTACACTGTACAATCACAACCTCAACGATGCTCCTGTCCGCATATGGCCCGACCAGGTCCTTGAGAGCATCGCAACGACCAGTCAGCTTAGGCCTAGGAGCGTGATTAGACCAAGCACATCGTAAGAGAGGAAAACAAACTACAACAAACACTCTTCTTGTGGTCATGAGTTTTACCTGCAGCCTAGCGCGATAGTCAGCGCCGTCAGCACAGCGCTCTTGCCCGTTCCGTTTTGACCATTGATGATGTTGATGTACTTGTGAAAGTCCACCGTCAGCTTGTTATGGCACATGAAGTTGTCCAAGCGGATGCGTCGAATCCAGGGGTATTCGTTGTCGTCTGCATTCGGCTCATGGGCACTGGCGCTCCCCTGCTTCAAGTCAGGAAGAGGTGTAGAGGAGGGCTGTGTGGACCTGCTGCTCTGACTTGGAGCGCCTGCTGGAGTGGTTGTGCTCATCCAAGGCCTCTTCTGCCTTGCGTTTGGGAGGCATGGGATCGTCCTGGTAGCGAACAAAGGTCAGAGCAGCGGGAGATTGCAAGGACAGTCATGGCTAGCTAGACGACTTTGTATGAAGCATGACAGACATGGGAGAGATCTCTATCAGGATAGCTTGGCTACCTTGTCGAGCAACTTTCTTCGTTTCTCTTCCTTCTTTGGTTCCCCTTCCCGGTATGATTTCTCAGCAAAGTGTTTGCAGGTAGGTGACAAGGGCAGCAGCAAGAAGGGAGAGGTCTCGCCTAATCTAACTGTCAATATATTGCTGCCTTCAATATTTTCGATAAGTATTACACCCGAGGCGGATCCGAAAAGAACTTAACTAAACAAATGACTGAATCTCACTAGGACCAACACTGCCAGGGTGGCAGGGGCCGGCGGAAGTGGGGGCGGCGCCGGGACGCTCGGGCCGGGCCGCGGCCGCAGGCCCGGGGCCGCGGCTGCCGGCAGCTTTGTGCCAATTCTTTGTCGCCGAGAGAGGCAGACAAGGCTGCGATCTACTACGGAGAGGAGCCTTCAGCCTTGAAGTACATCAACAAAATTTACTCGGAAGGCAATCAAATTATCTTTAGCTCCTTGTGACCCTTGCCAACCTTGTGCTTGTGCGCATCGTACATGGTCTTAGGAGGACGGGACAAGAGGGGGGAGAGTAGAAGCAGCGTTAGTTCGAGAGTATCGGTCCAAGGTTTGACTCTGTACCTTGGTGGCAGCCAAGAGCCGGTTGTGAAGCTCATCAATGTCCTCCTGGGTTGGATGCTCCTTCCTCTCGACCTGATGAGCTGACGTCAGTCCCGCGTCAGCTGCCACCAGCTCATCTCAGAGGACCATGATGGGCGAGCCGAAGAGAAGAGTAATGTTCACTCTCCGCCTGATGGTGCAGGGTGAGGAAGAAGAATAGCAGAGCAAGAGCACAAGGTATGCGAGTGACTCACGGGATGGGGAGGAAGAAGCGGCCCCAGAAGACAAACACAGCTGTTTGTGCCTGGAAAGAGCATGAGAGGACTTACATCCCGGAAACGATCACAAGGACTTCACCTTGCGCGACAACCATTCCAGGATCCCGAAGCTGTCAAACCACAGACTGAACGCCTCCGAGTTTCCCACGGAGAATCTGATAAGGAGCGTGAGCAAACGCCGCTGTCGAGTTTGTAGACATACGCAGGAATCAAGGGGCATCCATTCTTAAGGCAAAACTTCGCTAGTGACTGAAGCAGAGCAGTCATTTATGACGACACAAGGGAGCAGGTACGGACCTTTCTGTTGGCTAGATACAAAGTCTCCTCATTCTTGCTGCACTTGAAAATGCCCGCGATCCCTACGTTCGAGCAAGCAAATATGTCAGGAAAGATGTCCTCAATCGCACGAGGTGGCACACATCTCACCATCTGAAACTAGACCCACACAATATCCCTCTTTTAGTGTCTTTGTAAGAGTCTTGCTCGATACCTGATAACTGATCAGAAGAACTTCGAAGATTCAAACGATGCTTACATCAACACAACCAAACAAGTAAAGAAGCCTTAGGAACGGCACTCGCTTAAGAACACTCGCAGTCGCCCCCTTGAACTTTCTGCCGACCTGATCGTGATTCAATCACCAACACCTCAGTCTCATCTTCACTCACGAACGAATTGATCGCGGGTATCGACAGCACGTTCGCAAAAGGCATCACCCCATGTGGACCTGCCGCTCCTGGCAGACTTTGAGCCAGAAGACGATGCAACAGAGTGTTTTGCTCACCAACCCATGCAGGACAGGAGCGCGCAAGCTCCATAGCGTCATTGGTCCACACGATTCGGTAGGAGAAGTAGCGATACCTACTCAAACGGATCATCAACTTGGCGCTCCATGAACTCAGGGACTCACAGCCAGAGGGTGAAGCCACAGCGATTGAAGTAATCATACATCGTTGGGAGGGGGTGATGTCCGAGAATGAATACAGCCTGCATCCTTGTAAATCGCCGATACGGCTGATCCAGTTGTGCTGGAGGTTTCGAAACTCACCAAATAGAAAGAAGCTGTCTGACTCCATGTGCCGAAGAAAGGCATGAAGATCAAACCGAGAAAGATGAAAGGAGGAATTCCCATCCAAATAAACATAACAATCATCACAGCCATTTCTTGCCACCATGGAATATGAGCTGAAGAAAGGTCACCAGTCCCTCTGCCTTCTCCGGGTATTACCTTGGTGTGCATGGCTATTGTCTGGATGATTCCTTGAAGACTTTACAACTGAGCTGAATCCATAGTAAAAAGGTCTTCAAGACAAAGGAAGATATAAGGCATACTTGACAAACTTCATTCGATCCTCGTCCGGAAGTTCCATGACTTCAGGAGGAATATTGAAGAGCTCCAGTACATGTACTATGAAACTTATTCAGCCATCATTGCACGGCAATAATCCAGTACTAGCATTGAAAGTGAAGTTCAACTCCCAATTTTGCTGTCTACATCTCACACCAATTGAATTTTGACTTCCGTTGATTCTCAGGGGATATGACTGTGCTTTTCCGGCCAAATGAATTCTGCTCCTGCTCCCTCCTGCTCCCTCCTGCTCCCTCCTGCTCCCTCCTGCTCCCTCCTGCTCCAGCTTGTTCCTCATGACTCTTTCGCCATCTCTTCCTCACCTTCATCGCTGCCTCCTCGTGACACTCCGGCTACCATGTCGGTGTCCCGCAAGCCTATCGAGTGGTGATTGACTACCCCTCGATCACCCCATCTTTGACCGGGGACAAAGGGGTATCTTTGCTCTACCCGTACTTCACCCCACCCCCGATTTGAAGATGCCTCTCACGGGTGTACTTAGAGTACCCCTACTTTGAGCTGAAATAGAGGGGTACGGGATCAGAAACAGGGGTACGGCGAGGTGCTTTTATGCCGGAAAGGGTTCAATGATCTGAGGCAGACCTGGCCCATTCGGACGACCACATCCCCACCTAGTCCCAATGATGAATCTAGGAGGACACGGGGCCGCAGTGGCTAAAAATGATTACTGGAAACGTATCCCCTCCAGTGGGGTGGGGTGATAGACAGAGGGAGGTAGGGGTGGATCGCAAATGGTGGCCATGGGCAGCGCAGCGGTGCTGGCGGTAATGGGAGTGGCGGCGATGATGGGAGAAGTTGTAGGAGAGAGAGAAGGAACATGTATGGTCGGCTCTACCAGCAGAAGAACCGCTTTCGTCCCTGGTCTCAGCAGAAGCTTCGTGACGGCGGGTAAAACGACCGAATCCTGTCATGCAGCACAAAGTAGAGGGTTCTCAGTCGCCACTCCTCGTTTGCGAGCGGCTAGGAGGTTCACCGTTCCCTCTATCATCCAGCTTCAAAGTCAAATCCAGTTTGCGGATGCAGTAGAGGAAGTTCTCAAGCTCAAGTTCAACCCGAAGTCGATGTCAAGGGTGATCAAGTCGTGGAGGCGGATGGATGAAGAGTTCCTGCACAAGGAGTTTGTGGAGGAGGTCGACACGTACCAGGAGTGCAACTCATACATAGAGGGGTTGGGGATAAAGACTTTCTACGATCCGTACGAGTTCGAGTGGGCCAAGAACCTGAGAGATTGTGCAAGTATCATACAAGAGGAGTTCCAGGTGAGGTCGTAGCGGCTTCTGCGAAATGTGACAAGAAGCACTTGCCAGAAAGTAGCCATCGAGTCGAAGGATGAATTAGAGACCAAAGGAAACAATGTGTGGGTTACTGCTGCAAACTCCACTTCTGGTTGTCTCCTTCTTCATCACACTGAACTGTTCGTAACCCCCCCCAAAAGCTCAGAGCTATGGTCCTGATTGGAAGACGTTGGCGCTCATGGATCGTTGCGTGTGGGTGAGTCAGCTGGAGCATTTTGCAAGGAGACATCTGATATTTTGTTTCTTGAGCAGGATCCTATCAATGTGCATCTGTTCCCTAAGACCACCAAGATCCTGAAGGACCTTGAGGTGCATTCAGAAAGTTTGTGCACCGATCATACTAACACGGCCCGCAAGATTCCTTGCATTGAGGCTTTCTTTGCAAGAATGACTCCCAAGAGGCAAGTTATGGGGTTGCTTGGCATGACAATCTAACTTCATGCGTAGCAAAATCAATCCACACTCCGATTACTGCAATTTCGCGCTGACAAGGTGATTAGTCAGCATTTGCTTGCTGCCTGGGCGCGACTGAGATGTCTTTTTGTACCATTTCAGTCATCTCGCCTTGGATGTTCCTGAAGGTCAATGCTGGATTGCTGTGGGGAAGGATCGGAGGCAAAACTCATTTTTTTCTTGCCACCAAGATCTTGACTTCATGTCAGGGAATGGAAGAATGGGGAAGTGCTCGTATTTGACACTTCCTTGTATCATGAAGCCGAAAACTCTGCTGATCGGTGCATTGGGCTGTTTCGAGTAGCTATGTCATGAGCCATGATTGCAGGATGAGATACATCCTGATGTTGAGAGTCTGGCACCCCGAGCTCAAGCCCGTTGAGGTACTCTTTGACCCAGTCGATCCTTCCATACGTGATTGGCTCGAGCAGGTGGATGCCATCAAGTACATCTTCTCTGCGCTGGACGAGCCTGAGATTGTGGAGAGAGATCTCCGAGCATTGAAACCTTCGCTCTTTGAGGTATCCCTCCCCATTTTTATCCCGGAAGTTCAAACTGAGGATCCGCAGGCAAAGCCTAAACCGGTCGCGAGTCAGTCGTTCTCCGATTTTTCAGCGGCTGAAGGGTGAGGCTTCAAATCGTTTCCAGCTCAATATGATCTTGTCTGCAGCAATCGTGCATCAAGGAGAGCAGCTAAGAAGAAAAGCGGGGGAAGCTCTAGCCCAGCCAAGGGGTTCAAGTGAACAGCTGGGATGGGGGAGCGGAGGAGTTAAATTCAATGTTTGCAGGATTCAATGAAAGACAAGCACTACCACTGTTGTAGTGGCAAAACAAGAAAGACATTACAGCTCTCCGACGACGAGGTATCATAGGAATCGCGAAACAAATTACTTGGCCGCTGCAGCCTGAGCCTTCTCCCAAGCGATCTGGAAAGCGCTCTGCGAGAAGGACGAGTCAGAAAGGAAGCGACTTAATCGAGAACAAGGGTCACCTTGGCGTCAGCTGGGACCTCGTCGATGTAGCCTCTGATCTCATCCTCCTCAGGCTTAACCTCAGGCTCCCTCCATTCCCTCATGGACAGCGAGAGCCTCTTCCTTTTCTGGTCGAAGTTAATGATGCGGACATTCACCTGTGCCAGCAGTCACTCCCAGCATCTCATGCAACGTCAAGTTCACCTCCTGGCCGACGGTCAGGACCTTGTCGATCTTGGTGTCTCGCTCCTCGGAGATCTGCGAGATGTGGACAAGCCCGTCGACACCCTCGCCGATGGTCACGAACGCTCCGTACTCCATCAAGCTTGCGACAGTTCCCTTGATGAACTCCTTGTCATCGAAGTTCTTAAACTTCTCTGGAAGCTCGGACCTCCCGCCGCCACCCGAGCGGCGTTCGTTCCTCTCCCCTCGGCTGGGAGCGTTCTCTGACCGCATACTGAGAGAGACTTTGTTGATGTCCGCGTTGATCTCGGTGATCCTCACTTGAACCTCATCTCCAACCTTGACAACGCTCTCGATGTCCGAGACAAATTCATCAGCAAGCTGAGAGACGTGGACAAGACCGTCGGTGGTAGCGCCGATGTCGACGAAGGCTCCGTACGGCATGATGGAGACAACCTTGCCAGGGACAGTGCTGCCAACCTCGTAGTCAGAGAGAGGCTTCTTGTTCTTGGAAGGAGTGCGGCGCTTGTTTGTCCTGGTCTTCTTCAACGAGCGCTGCTCTCCATCGGTCTCCTGCGGGAGGAAATCTGTGAGCTACACACGAGACATGAAAGGATGTGACTGCTGTTACCTCTTTCACTCCCGCAATCTCAGCCACAGCATCGTCCGACATTCTCAATGCAAGAGAGTGTCTGGGTGCATGCGCGACTGGAACATTGCAAACAGCGGAGCGGAGGCTAACACCGGTTCCAGCAAACTGTAGGATGAAGCGTCATGTTGAGGAAATGGTGGCCGCAGTTGCGGGAAGAGACTTCATGACAGAATATCAAGCATGAGGATCTCAATAGGAAGATAACCATCCTCTGAACTGTGCTGCTTCCAAGTATACATCGACACCTTCCCTGCTTCTCCCCCCACATCACTACTAGTGGTGTCTTTTGTTTCTCTATGAGAAATGCATTGGTCTTAGGCACAAAGAGAATCGATTGTATCGGATCAAATGTCCAACAAGAGGATGCCGGCTATCTCATATGTCTCCACTTCACATCTCAGGGTTTCATCCTTGAACCTACTAGGAACCCCTTCACATTCCCGTCACCTGCCTACCTCCCACTCCTTCGGCGCATGTTTTCTGCTTGACTTATTCTCCCCCTCTACTCTATGTCGTCATATAGACTTCACCTGTGGCATGTAGGCCATCGTGGGAGCCATGATCGCTGCCATCGCCGCATACTTAGCAATCGTGGCCGCCATTGATTGGAGGCCGTTCTGTTCCCCCACACCCTACCCAACTTTGATGACCCCTACCCTCATACCGACAATTGGCACGTTGTAACACCCTACTGGTCCTTTGGAGGAATTTTTCACACAAAATGACCCCTACTTGTACTACCCCCTGCTCCCCTAATGGTGACCCTGACCCCCTTGCAATTCCACCCCCACCCCCACCTCGCTCTGTTTTCGGTCGACCTCGTGACCGTTACAAAATACAGACGTGAAAAACGGTTTTCCCTGGAGGCTACTACCCCCTTACTTGTCACCTCTACCCTCCTTTGGGATAGTAGACTACCCACCCCTCGTGATCCGCCTTCGTTGTCTTTGAGCGTCTCACAGTTGGCGTTCATAGGCGGGCTCACCCGGCATCGGACAAAAGCTGCACGGCCCGACATGCCTTACTGAGCGTCAGTTCTCTGATGATGAGTAAAGTATGTGGTACAAGTCTCATGTGGGGTTGACTGAAACTTTGGCTCCTGCAAGATGATGCGAGCGGTGCGGGAGAGGGAAGACGGGCGATGGCGGCGGCGAGATGGCAGGTGAGCAGTGAGAGGGAGGAAGAGAAGCAACACGAACACACGATGATGATGAGCACTCAAACTCTTGGATGGTTAGATCAGCTTGTTGATACATAGAGGTACCATCAAGGTACTCGCAGGTGCTGGAGGACGAGGATTCTTCGAGACGCCCAAGGGTTCTAGTAGATGTAGAACTTAGATGAAACAGAAAGGAAGATGAAGGATAGTAGATCTAGAAGAGAGCATGTACGAGAGAAGCGGGTATTCAAACAATGCGCATGCAGCGTGGGTTCTCAAGCATGCGAGCTGCTGATTCTTGTCAAGGTGTACTCTAACCATTCGCCGAGCTTCGGATTCTCTTCTAACTCGACTGGATCTTGAGAGCAAGCTCGAGGGACATCAGAGGTTCCCATTCCATCCCCCCCTCCCCTCCTGTCCTTTCCCCTCTGCTGTCTCGCCGTTGACTCCTTGTACAAGCAGCTGTGTCAATGCTTTGGCTTTCAACAGGAACGGCGACCTTCTCGCCTCGGGCTGCATTAACAGCCGTGTCTTGATCTGGCATGCAGGAGCCTCCAGGCTCGTCAGCTCGATCAGCACACGTCATTCCGGCTGCATCTTTGGGCTGGAGTTCGCCAGGGGGGCCATGGATCACTCGATATGGTCCTGCTCCAAGGACGGCACCATCTTCCTCTCGCACGTCGACGGAGTTTGCTCGGAGAGACCGACGATCCGGCACTCGGAGAGCGCCCTGCAAGTCTTGACTGATCCGCTGTATCCGCATGTGGTCTTGAGCTGCAGCAGTGATGGTGAGACTCATTTTCGATGTGCGGGTTGCTAACTGCGGCGCAGGCACAGTCCGCCAAGTAGACAGCAGAAGTCCAGGGTCTTGCGGGGAGGAGGAGGAGAACAGAGCAAACGTGCTCATCGATCATCGCAGGCTTGCGGAAGGGAAGAGATCGGCAGAAGTTCTCACTATGGACATAAACCCCTGTCGGCCGGAGCTGCTGACCACGGGAGGGAACGAAAGCGTCGTCCGGTCCTTCGATCGGAGGATGCTGAGCGTGAAGGGATCGTCCTCGAGCTACGAGGCCCGTGAGGTCGAGCCGGTCAGCTGCTGGTCACCCCATCATCTCAGCGGCCACAAAGGAAGGAGCTTCAAGGGCAAGGTGGTGACGTGCGTGAAGTACGATGAAGGGGGGACGTCTCTCCTCGCCTCCTTCAACAGAGATCGCATCTACCTCCTCCACCCTCACCACGGGGATCAGTTTACACAGTTTGTTGCTGACGAGGACAAAGAGGCGACTGGCGAGGCCCTTCCGTCACAGCCATCGCAGCGCGGGTCAGAGCAGGAGCACTTCACCGACTCGGGCAACCCAGCCCTCAATTTTTTGTCCCAAACCCTCCAGGCAGTAGCGCAACGTCGCCCCATTGTGCTCTCTGACGATGAAGGGACATACAGCAACCTGACGGTCGACATGGATGGAAAGCTCCGCTTCAACTCCACCGACTTGATCCACCGGTCCTTGCAGCGTCCCGTGCCGAGTAGGGCAGAGCAGGAGCATGCGGCAGCAGGGCGCTCCTTGCATGCTGCGGCAGAGCGTGACGGATGTGAGGAAGAAACTCATGCGGAATCGGGACATAATGAGCAGACGGGAAGGAACAAGCCAGACGAGCAGGAGAAGGAGAGGAAGAGCAAGACAGGGAAGTTCTCAATGCGCTACCAGGGGCATCTCAGCGTGCGGGGGGTGAGAAGTCTCTCGCTCCGCCTCGCTTGCTTCGTGAGTCTGACGCCCTTGACTGGCAGTTGCATAACGTGATTTTCTTCGGCTCTGAGGAGCAGTACGTCGTGAGTGGGAGCGACGATGGGAGAGTGTAAGCCACTGATGCGAGAATTCCGATCATGACGCCGCGTCAGGTACATCTGGGACAGAGCAAGCGGGAGGCTGTGCATGTCATTCAGTGCTGGTGAAGAGATCGTGAGCCGCGTTCAGGTCAGAAGGGGTAGATGAGCATATGAGCAGAGAACGGGGAGGGAGGCAGGGGAGAAGGGAGGGAGGTGGAGGAGTGGATGAGTGGAGGGGGGGAGCGGCGATGGGAGGGACGAGGGTTCGTCGCTGAGTAATTGGAGTGAGGGATTGTGACTGTTGGAGGAATAGAGTTCACCCCGACGAATGCTACTAGCGACAGCCGGGCAAGGAAGAGACGTCAGGTTGTGGTCTCCTTGCGCCGAGGGACCTTGCTGGGACTTCGAAGGTTCTGTGCGTTCTCGCCCCTGATCTTGATCTGATGTGGATGGCCTTTAGAGGCGCAGCGGATTGCTGACAGCAATCGTGTGCAGATGGAGGAGTCCGGTAGAAAAATATTTTCATCCCTTTTCCTCCGCCTCACTGTGCCGCTTAGGTTGCGTTTCGCTGCTCCCACTCTCCACCTTGCAGCAAGCAATCGAGCAGCAGCGAGCAGGATGCAGACAGTCTTGATCATATTTGTCTGATGTCAAATCTTCTTCTTCTGCGCCTGCACACACACAGCATTCTTCAACATCTTTCAATCAAATTACACTATTTGACCCAGCTGCCCTTTGTACAATGATCTATCGATCCTCCTCCCTTGCCATCTCACCCTATCTCCCCTTTGACATATACAACATCCTTGGACCTCACTGCACAAAGTGCTTCCTTTGTTTGATCCCATACTCCGCGCTCTTTCGTGCAGTATCCAACTGCTTCGCCTCGCTGCCAGGGTTGCGCTTGATAAATTTCCGGCGAACCTGCACACATTTCAACCAGCTACAATCGGCAACCGCCGACTTTTCACCTCAAGAGCGAACTTGATTCGTGAGAGCATTCTATCACTGAGCAGCAGCTGAATTATCATCGCAGAAGAGAAGAACAACAGCGTCTGAGCATCTCCAAGTCAGCGAAAATCAATTGGCTGTATCTTTCTTATACCAGGTCAGTGAGTGTCCGAGTAAAGGATTTCTCGCTATCCCTCCACTCCTGCTGCAGCAAACTATCAGAAATCGCGCAGGCTTCAGCTTCTCCGTCTTACTGTATTCAACGCATGATATCCCTTTAGATAGTGATCGATCACCACCAGAAAGCGGGTGAGGAACAGCACAACAACCCAGATACAGCTCTGCAACATCCACGTCAACAAAGCAGACTATCCTTAGCTTCACAAGACCTCTGTGAGCGATGGCAAGAAACACTGGAAGAAAACGAAGATACCCAATTGATTGATGTAAAACCAAGCGGCACCGTCCCCATTCCACGTGGATCGTAAGACGACGAAGATACAGAAATATGTAAAGCATCGCATGCCAAAGAAAATCTGAAAAATGGTCAAGATACGCTCAAGTCTTAACATTCAGTCCATGAATGCAAATACCTTGGCACAAACTTCCTCAGGGATTCTTGTCATTAGTCGCCAAGAAGCACATCCAGTTATTCGGGCAATGTTCACAATATCATGAGCATTCTTGTAAACTGCAATCTCGAATATCGCCTTGAGCAACGAGACAACCAATACTGCATCAAGGAAGAGTGCAGTCCTCTTTATTCTGCCTGGAAAGGTTTTCTTGAGGAAACATTCATATCTGCAGCGTTGAAAGTCAGCCATAACAATGAGCGATCATATCACTCACTCTTGTTCAAGATCCGCTGGGAAAATCTTCTCTGTAGGCCATTCGATAGCTGGAGTCTTGCTTTCCGATATATCTACATTAACAAATACAGCCTCTCTGGAGCGAACCGTCCTGGACCAAACAACTCCAAGTACAGCACCCAAGGATGGAACCACATCGCCGTCGTCAACAGCGAAGGACAAAGTTTCTCTATCGTTCTCCTTTATCCACTCTTTTAGCTGCTTCTGCTCCGGGATCGATTCATCCAGATCCAGAAAGTCAGCTAAGCCATTTGAAGATACTAGAGAATCGTAATTGGTTGAACGATACCGTGCACTACCATGCATAGCAGACATTTTCAATGAAGATCTACGCATCGACTCTCCAAAGCTTCCCATATCGTTGTCCAAAGAACTATTTCCATTTCCCATTTCCCCTGACATGGATGTAGCATCGACCCTCCGATGAGGCGATTCGACTTCATCGTTGTTGAAGAACGAGTGCTTGAGCAACCTGTACGCGGATGGCCGTAGCTTCGGATTCATCACGAAGCACTCTTTGACAAACATCGCAGCATCCTTCGGGAAGTTCTCTGGAGGTTCAGGCGGTAAATCGAGTTTAGAAAGCCCTCGCATCAACGTAAAATCATTGCTGAACTGGTCAACAAAAGGCAACTGCGAAATCCACTTCGTCAAAAAGACATACGCATTGCAAACTTGATATACCTGTCTGGTCAACATTTCTACAACGCAACAGCCTACAGCCCAAATATCGACCTGTCTCCCAATGCGCTCTCCACGCAAAACTTCCGGCGCAAGATACCTGTACCATCACTTCAGAATGCTGTGACACTCATGTAATTGACGGGCAACCTTGCTGTTCCATGTAGAGATCCAGTAGAACATTCAGACAACCATTTTGATCCACCAAAATCTGCTAGTTTGAGCTGTCCAGCACTGTTGAGCAAAGCATTTGCACACTTAACATCTCTGTGAACGATGCAATGCCGGTGCAGGTAATCTAGTCCACAGAGCATTTGACAGGTATACCTGTGAAACCCAATAGTCATGACATGAATCTGCATTCCGCGATAATTTACCTTCTCACAATGCTTTCAGTCAATGGTCCAAATGTATCCAGCACAGAAGAAATGCTTCCACCAGTACACAACTCCATGAAAAGGCTTAATCTGCCCTTCTCAAACTGCATTCCCCGATAACGGACAATGTTGACATGCTTCAGTTGTCTCAAAGTGTCCATTTCTTTTTCAAGTGATTTCACTGCTTTTGGTCTCATCGAAATAGAATCCACCTAAGAAGCCGAGAAATCAGAAAAGATATCACATGTGGCACAGTTTGAAACCTCCTTCACTGCAAAGATTTCTCCAGTCTCCGCGTCGATCGCCTCATAAACGACTCCGAAAGTTCCACGGCCAAGTTCTGTTCCTGACTTGTGCCAGTGTCGGACAGCATCTGATTACGTCGTTAAAATCTCCAAAGCAACACACTTTCGTCCACCCGAAGCCTCTTTCTCCTTCAGCCGCTCTTCATGCTCCTGTAGGACCGTCTCCTTCAGTTCTTCACGCTCCTGCGGACATGTTATCTACTGAAACACGAGGAATGAAATAGCTACCTCGTTGGTATAATAATCATCCTCTAGGTAGTCCCAGTCCTGCTCGTTACAACAGCCTTGGCCCAGGATTTCAGACGCCATTGAGCCCTGGCCGTTCGACATTTTCAATCACTACCATCGAATTCACGGGCATCTCACCGTTCTGTTTGTTTGGGACTCAATTGAGTCGTTGCCGATAGAGTTCTGCAGACCGAGGCTCGATTGGTTGCCATCTTCGCTATCCGGGCTGACAGGGGACAGAGGCATGCCGGATGGGATCTTTTCAAGTTGGAGCATGAAGAAGTTCCTCAAGCTTCAATTACCACAAGGCAGTTGTGTTTGCTTATGGGCTCGAAGCATCTTTTGTCGTGGGTTCTCACTCCAACAGAAGTAAACGATCGAACGTACTCCCACCCAAGTCGGCAGGGTGCCCGCACAAGATTGTTTGCTGTGGTCGAATGAGAAAGTACGTGCTTGCAGCACACCAAGTTTCTGTTTCTGATCGTTGAAAGGGAGGGAAAAGGAGCTGAGAGGAAGGGGGGGGAAGACGCGAGCAGACTCGTAGACGTCAGAAGCTCCTCTTCCTCTGTCCTTGCCCTGCGCGCATGCAGCTTCGCCAGTAGCAAGGCAGAATGGGGTGGGTGGGGGATGGTGGGGGTGGGGATGGGGTGTGGGACCCCTGAGACCTCATGTAATGAACTGCACTTCAAGAGAAAATGACCGGTATTTGAGTTTACTCGAAGTTGAAGGAAGGGTGGGGTGTTTATATATTCTATATTAATATTACTCAAGAAGTCGTGACGATAGTACTGTTATATATATAAGATAAAAACATTGTTGGTTCTGAAGTGTCTGGTCAACAACGAGGGTGAGGGAGTGGGGTGGTGATACTGGATGGGAAATCAGAGGGTTCAATACCTCATCAGTACGGGTCATCGACCTTCATCTCACGTGATTGGGTGGGTTCGGAGGGAGGGAGGGGGGGGGTGGTAGGGACATTCTTAGGCCTATTGGATATTGAAATCAAAACGATTGATGTAAATTGATTATAAGATTGACGGGCGCAGCCTGAGATATGTGGGAGGGTGGTGTGAGTTGGACCCCCTTTTGTACAGCACTTTGTACCCCTTCCAGATGCCACATGGCCACACGGCCAGAAATCCCATTCCAATCTCCATTCGAAAACACTTCTTTTGAACAGTTTCCATCGGCTGATCTGTACAAACTGCTTCACGAAAAGAATTATGTTCGTAAGCCGGTCCTCCGACTCCTGAGGATAAGGTACGAACTCCGGTACCGCAAATTTTTACATTATATTTATAAGGAAAAGTAATTTTATATTGCTAAAAGTGTTTTTAAGACTTGTCTTCTCGCTCTTTGCCGAGCAATAAGTCTAGTGGTTACCCAACATGGCTGCAAATGGTTCTTGTCGCAATGCATCCTTGCTTGAAGTGCGGCTGAAATTAAAGGTCCTTGAGGATGGGAATGCAGCAGAGGGTTCCTGAGCTGCTTGTTTGTGACTTCTGGAAGCTCTTTAAAAAGCAACAACCGGAACATTACGTGCAGGCATAAGGCACACGTCTGACCAGTTAATTCAACTTCGTGCACAGCTTGGGATTATCAACAATCAGCATTAGCCCGTACAGTCAGTGCCATGCAGCCGGAGTGACTTGGAGGAGCACAAAAAATGCGGCCCAAAACTTGGAAAAAAGTAAGTCTGGCCTGGGTGGCGAACCCATTTTTGCCCGCATCGCACAGGGCATGACGGTCGCTGCCCCCCGGATAGTTGGCGCAGTCCGGCGTTTTAAGGGCAGTCACAGGCGAGTAAGAACTTTGAAGCCTGGCGAGCAGCTATGCACGGTGCCTGTGTCTGTGTCCGCTACAGACGCCGCGTGTAGACATTCAAGTTACAACAGAGCTACAGCTGATAATTATTGTCAGAGTTCGTTGGAGTTCACCGTACCCAGCCTGTTAACGTGGCAAACTAATCTTTAAAAAAGAACACAAGTTGTGTATTCATCGTGTTGTAGCTGAAATCATGCGTATGTCTGAGACAGAGCCCGGCGCTGGACGGACCACATGAATGCAGCTCGCGATCCCAGAGATGTGCCTAACCCATCCGTCGTTGAAGGCGGTCGATAGGCCTCATCGTGATCTTCTTCACTTTCGGCCCGTCAGCCACAGCGTCGACGGAGTGAGGAGAGATGATGATCGCCTGCGACAGAGGGCGATGACCCAACACCTGCCGCATGTTCAGCGACCAGACATGCCGGCTGATCCTGCAGCAGCTCGCAGAAGAGAGAGAGAGAGAACCTTGAGAATGATGTCCAGGGAGAGCCGACGATTCCGCTCATCCATGAAGACATCCCACTCGTCTACTGCTAGGATGGGTGCACAATCCACCTGGTTGAGGGATAGTACCTGATTGGATTCAGCTACAGCACCCCGCCTCCCTCCTCTACCAGGCAGATGGTCGAGAAGGAGCGTTCTCCTCCGGACAGGTTGCGAATCTCCACTGCATCTGTCTCTCCCGCTTCCTCTTCTCGAGACTCCGTCCTCACCACGGGCTGTAAGATGACGTCAGGAAGTAGAAATGGACGGGAAATGGAGAGCCCAGCGAAAGGGAGCAGGTCCCAAGACAACAAGAACATCGCCATGCAAGGAACAGAGAGGATAAGAAGCAAGAAGCTCAGCACAAGGAAAAGAGATGAGATGTCTGTGTAGGGTCTCACACCGTCATCTCCATCTCCTTGTGATCGAAGCGACATTCTCCTTTGAAGTCTCTCTGTGATACGAAGCGAGCAAACTTCTGGGAGGTCATTTCCCCATACAGTCTTCTGTTTTTTGTGAAGCTCTTCTGTCTCAGTTTCTGGCTCTCCACAAGTTTCTGCGGATGACCATGGTCACGACGATGTCGACGCGTTGATGGTCAACAATCAACATGCAAGTCCTTACGTGCGACAGCTCGGAGATCTCTTGGAACAGCCGCTCTCGTCGTTTCCTCTCGGATTCCTGCAGACCATCAAAATCACTGGTACTGCCTCTAATGTGTGAGATACGATGATCACCAGCCGCGTGTACTCCATCTCGATCACGTGCGAGTCTCTTCCCTTCTCGATCTCCTTGATCTTCTTCCTGGCGATCTCCATCAGTGCTCTCTCTCCCATCCTCTCCTGCATACTCACTCCATCGCTCGGATCTCTTCCTCCACCGCCGACCTTTCTCTCGGGTCAGTGAACTCGTTCTCGATCCAGTCGCTTGCGTTCTTCTCTAGCTCTTCCATGTAGAGCTTTTGGCCGTGTCAGCAGGTCTCAACCTCCTCCATGCCTTCTCTACCTGCAGGTCCTGGTCCGCTTCCTCCTCTTTCTTCCTTGCGGCTTCTAGCCTGCCCTCCAGGTCGCTGATCTTCATGGAAATCTTGTTCTTCGTACTCGTTGCCTTGCTAAGCTTCTCTCGAGTATCCTGGAGCTCCTCTTGAATAAGCTTGATATCTTTTGCCACGACCGATATTTCTTTTTGTATTTCCTCCTTGTTCTTCATCGAGGTCTTGATCCTATCCTCTTGTTCCGAAAGCTTCTTCGACAGCTCTGCTATGACCTTCTTGTTCCTGAAGATGCTATCTTGCTTGGTTGCGATCTCCTGCAATCTCGCAGTCAGCTCCATGCACTCACGACTGAGAGGCAATGAGAGTCAAGGCAAACCTCCTGCAAGACAGCTGTTCCATCGGTGTTGACATTCAGGCTCTCTTCGCTCATCACTTCTTCGATTTGCTCTCTCAACTCATGCAGCTCTCTGCTCACGCGTGTCAGCCTCTCCATCTCGTGCCTGCCTTGAGCACTCCCTCCGTACCTCTGCTTCTTGTTCAGCTCCTTCGTAGCTCCCACTGCTCTTCTCTCCCATTCGCTTCTCTCAGACTTCAGAGACTCAAGCTTTGCTTTCGCGCTCTCCAGCTTGCTCTTGGTGTCGATGATTTTTCTCTTCACTCTCTCAACCTCTCCCGACACGTCGACGGAGAAGTAAGCTTTGCTGTACACAGGTTTCGTCACTTCCGATCCATCCCGCTTTGCCCTCTGCCAGCGATCGACATTACGCTGCTCTGAGTCCAAGCTGTACGCTTCTCTACGAATCTCGTGCATAACACCATTGGACAAAGTCACTGATTCTAGTCGTCTGCGGATAATGCCTGTAGCCTCTTGAAAGCTAACAGCCACATGGATCTCATTGATCGAACAAGTGTCAATCAGAAAGTTGAGGATCACATTCTTCGTGAAAGCGTCTTGACTGTCGATCTCGATCACGTCCATGATAGTATTGTGATCACGGTACGGGCAGATGTTCTTGTCAAACTGGTCGGAGTTCATGCTTGCAAACTGTAGCGACGACCTCCCGTCCGATCTCCGTCTGGGATTTTTCTCTTCCCAAAGAGACATGCAGGTGTCCTTGTCTGCGTTCTTGCGAACCAAAAAGTAGGATGCAAACCGACCCAGAGCATTCCCGACGGCTTTGGACCATCGCTGGTCTTTCAGCTTGATGTAAGCTCCCACGGGTCCTATGGGGGGATTCCCTCCAAAGCGAGCTTGATTACGTGAGATGAGCTCTGCCATCTGCTTCACCTCAGGCCCGAAAGATGCAAGTCTGTCTCCGCTTCCGATGAGCTTCAACCTGTCGTGTTCTTTCTCATCTCTGTCGAGTTCTCGTCTCAGGATGGATGACTGCATTCCAAGTGAGACTCCAGCATCCACGTGATCAACGCAAGCGTATCAGCCCAGCCAGGGCTGCACGTGCAAGCTTACCTCTTCCTCAGCCTGACTCAGCTCATTTCGTAGCGAGACGACTTGTACTTCTGCTTCCTGTCTTTGTGTACCGTAATCTTCTATTTCTGCCTCGAGCTCCTCCTTTCTGACCTGTTGCAAATCGATCAATCACCGCCTTGAGCGTCCAAGGGACTCTGTCTCGGACCTTGAGTGCGTTCAGTGACACTTTGGCTGGCTTAGATCCGGTAGCTTGCTTGGACTGTACTTCCTGCTCAAGGAGATCGATATCCTTCTCAAGAGTCATGTTCTGTGTTTGCAGTTCGTTGCGAGAGAAGTTGAGCTTGTTGTACTCCTCTTTTTGTTCCTTGATCGTGTGCTCGATGGCAGCCTTCCTCTCGTTGATTTCAGGTGTAGCCTTATTCGTCTCGACAATTTTTAAGCTCAATTTTTCAAGGACTGCATTGTGTTGTTCAATCTTTCTATCGCTCTGTTCAAGATCTGCGTGTAATGATCGTTTCTCTTCCTCTACAACCTCAGCCTTGGATCGCCACTTCTTGACAGTACGCTTCTTCTCATGCACTTCAGCCCAGGCCAGCTCTCTCGCTAGCTCGAACTTCTCCTCACTCAATCTTCTGGCGTCTACCATGCTGTCATACGCCTCCTTGGCTGGCGTGAAGATGTTCTGCTCCCAATCTGCATTCTTCTTTTCCTTCGTGTTGATGATTTCCATCAGCTGCTCGGAGAGATGCTTGTTCTCGTTGATAAGATCATACGCATTCTTCAACCTCGTTGCTTCGAAAAAGAAGTCGTAAAAGCTTTTCTTGGTCGCTGACTGCAGAAGAGTCTTGGCGTCTTTCTGCGAGAGAACATGCACGGGGTTCTCGATCTGGTAGTTGAAATGCTGTAGGATCTTCATCAGATCTTCTTTCTTGGTCGACACCACGGTCCTATCCTCTGTCATGATCTTGAACGCTGAGGCGCCTGTCTTTTGGATTATTCTCTCGATGATGACCTCTTTCCCAAAGTCCCAGTTCTCACGGGAGTTGCTTCCACGATAAGGATCATCTCTACACTGTACAATCACAACCTCAACGATGCTCCTGTCCGCATATGGCCCGATCAGGTCCTTGAGAGCATCGCACCGACCAGTCAGCTTAGGCCTAGGAGCGTGATCAGACCAAGCACATCGTAAGAGAGGAAAACAAACTACAACATACACGCTTCTTGTTGTCATGAGTTTTACCTGCAGCCTAGCGCGATAGCCAGCGCCGTCAGCACAGCGCTCTTGCCCGTTCCGTTTTGACCATTGATGATGTTGATGTACTTGTGAAAGTCCACCGTCAGCTTGTTATGGCACATGAAGTTGTCCAAGCGGATGCGTCGAATCCAGGGGTATTCGTTGTCATCTGCATTCGGCTCATGGGTACTGGCGCTCCCCTGCTTCAAGTCAGGAAGAGGTGTAGAGGAAGGCTGTGTGGACCTGCTGCTCTGACTTGGAGCGCCTGCTAGAGTGGTTGTGCTCATCCAAGGCCTCTTCTGCCTTGCGTTTGGGAGGCATGGGATCGTCCTGGTAGCGAACAAGGGTCAGAGCTGAAGGGATTGCACAGTCCGATCTCATTGCTGGTCTGGTGTTGCCCGATAGATTGATACATTACTTTTGAGTATATCTTGTCTATATCGATCTGAGACTGGTGTGTGAGCCACCTTCTTAAATCCAAGAAGAGCCCAAACTTATTGATATTGATCTGCCGTCCAGCCCAAACTCGCTCTCGCATTCTCTATTTCAAATCTTTCTCTGTCTCTGTTTCTATTCCTCCTTCCCTCCTCTTCAGCTGTCTCTGTATCTGTCTCTGATCCTCCTTCCTCCTGTATCGTTCCTTCCTGCCGCCATGGTTTTCCGGTGCCTTCCACCACCATGCTGCACTACATGGAACCTCAAACCAAAATTTAGCGCCAAAATTGACTAAAACCCGTCGGGGAGCCACTAATGAAATCATTCGAACCAACTGAGTCTGAAGGGTCCGGGCCGGGAACCCGGAAGGGCACCGGGTCCATGATCATTCAGAGGCGGGTCTTCTTGTTGACTAAAACGAAACCTGAGACAGCTGTCCTTCAAGATGGCAGCGTTCGGTGCACACAATCCGCTCCTCCCAGGAGGAGATCAGTCTCTCTCCCGGCCTTTTGGCTTTGTTTCTCAGCCTTTCATGAAGACAAAGCCAGTTGCTGAGCCTTCCACCCGCACACAGCAGCCTATTGTGACTGGAACGGGCGTTCTTGGTATCAAGTACAATGGTGGAGTGATGCTGGCTTGTGACACGCTTGGTGAGTCTTTTGTACCGAATTCAAATTATTGTCTTCTCTTTTGTTTATTTCAGAATATCAGCAAGATCACTTCCATCTTTTTTTCATTTCTGTCGAGATTATACCTCCTTGGCCCGCTAACAAGCTGCCACAGGCTCATATGGAAGTCTTGCGAGATTTAGAACAGTAAAACGATTGGAAAAAGTTGGAGATTTTACTGTTGTCGGTGCAAGTGGAGATCTTAGTGACTTTCAAAAGATTTCCTCCATGTTGAGAGAGATGAGGTTTATCACTATCCCCTGAGATTTTTCTTCCTGATCCCGTTGCAGTACTTCAGACTCAGCGTATGATGATGGATGCAACATGACCCCTCGAGATATCCATCAGTACCTTGGAAGAGTCATGTACAACAGGTGATTAACTTTGAGATTTCTTGATGTATAGATCGTAACTCATTGGAATAGACGTAATAAGTTTGATCCGCTCTGGAATGAGCTGGTTGTGGCTGGATTTCGTGATGGGAAACCGTGAGTTTAACGCTTGAATTAATACGATCTTCTGATTGAGTTCCGGATAGATTTCTTGGAGCGGTGGATTTGATTGGCACCATGTATGAGGACGACATCATTGCAACCAGCTTTGGAAATTATGTTTGCTTGCCCCTAATGAGAAAGGCTGGCACAAATTTGAGCAAGGAGGAAGCGAAGCAAGTGATGGAAAACTGTCTCAGAGTTCTGTATTACAGGAACACGAAGTCCAGCACTAAGGTATTGTATCTCATTGTGTGTGTTATATTTGTTAACATATTTCAGATTCAAATCGCCACTGTTTCTGCTGAAGGAGTTGAAATCGGAGAACCGTTCGAGATTTCTACTTACTGGGGTTATTCTGCATTCCAGCATACGGAGTATCACGGGAAGAGGTTGTAGATGTGTTTGTACACCAAGACATGACTCGAGTAAGACTGATCGTCCCTTTTCTAATTATTGGTTTTAAAAACAAATCATTACATGCATCGTTACCAGGTAACATTGCAGCAGATCCACAGTTAGCTTAGTCACATATAGAGTTACAAGAATTTCACACGCTCATAAGCAGAGCTAGTGAAAGCAACGATGCATCCCGCACAGACACTCTACATCTTGCTGCCAGCTGGTGCCGAGGTGTCACAGAAGAAGAGCATCTGTCCCATCGGAGTGCTGGAAATCTTTTTCCAATACTTGAGTAGAATAGCTCTGCCCTTAGGCTGAGAGAAGTATCGAACAGTGGACACGAAAACAAAGAAAGAGAATATTACACCCTGGCATGAACGTAAGTTTTGCTGCAGTCATTCTGTCGAACAGTTTTACCGCAAAGATGGTACCAACAAAAACCAAAGGGACCCAAATGAAAGAGGTGACAAAGCCGAAAAACATCCATACCTGAGCAAAAAAAGTGTCAAAAATCAGGTCACACGCCTTGAAAAAACAAAGATTTTATGCACAGACAGAGGAGAATAAAACTTGCCGGTGCGGTGATGAAGGCAAAGAAAGCAAGTCCCATCATCACTGGGATGGCCATTGCGATCATAGCGGCAAGGAAACCATATGGCACATATGGCCTCGCCTTCTCAATGTATGGAACGACCGGTTGGATGTATGGTTTCGCCTTAGCAGTGTACGGCTTAGTCTGGATAACAACGCTCAAAAAGAGCAAAAAGCTTGTAGCAAAAAAAAAAAAGTACCTTGGTGGCAAATTCATTTTCAATGGCAGAGATGCTCTTGGAGATGCTCTTGGAAATCTTACTGTTGCAAAGGGAAATTTCTCAGTTGGAAATTACCACGAAACTCAAGAATGAGATGAGAAGGTTGTTATGAAAAACAAATGCAGGGAAATGCTCAGATATTAACAATCAGCGCGCTGGCACAGGACATTCGTAAACATGGAGATATCGAACACGACAAGAAAATCCAACACTATCTGTGGGGCTGAATCCAAAATCTCGCTTGGTTGAAGAGGCAGAAAGGCATATACTATAAATCCATCCAAAACCAAGAGAGAATTGACCAACTTACTTTTCAAAGATGAATGAGGAGGTTTTCTTGCCATAGGCATAGGACGTGTCAACCAAAGAGTTCACAGCTCCTGAAGTGAGCTCTCCAGCGGAGGCGACAAGGCGGAAGGGAAGGCGAAGTGTTCTGGGCATTGCAGCCAATGGGGCGGATGAGGAGACGCGACGCACTGGCAGGGTTGAGATTCAACGGAAAGGGGTAGGTGGGGTGCCAACAAAGATAGGGGGGGTCGGGGTAGAAAAGTTTAAGAATGAGGGGTTCGATTGGTGTTTGCAAGGGGTACGAGGGTTCTGTTTCGAAATAGACCGGAGGGTGGCTTGCATGGGTAGGTGGGTGGAAGGATTCAAAAGCCTTGGGGTAGGAAAAATAATAATAATATGTGTAGTACCGCACAGTTTATATAAGATGTATATTTGTACCTTTATTCTTAATCTTGTTACAAAACGGTGGGTTCCACAGGGTACAGACTTGTACATTTTTTACTTTTGATTTTTACGATCGATACAGGCCAACGGAAGTAAAACTTATTTAAAATAAAATATTTTACAAGGTTTGTGTAGTCCGGAGAAGTCGGCCGGTCCGAGGCGGCGGTAGTACAAGACCGCGCATGTCCCTTCGATCGAACGAGCAGACGCCCTACCGAGAGGCGTACCGGCGTACGGCAGTGTACCGTGTACGGTAGTCGGCCGGCCCGCTGGCTGGGCCGCACTCAGTCGGCGGTCGCCGGGCCGCGCCACGGAGGCTGAGCTGAGCCGCCCGGCGGGCCCCGGGCCGCCGGGCCCGACTCACCGGCGAGTACAAGTTGCTCCGAGTAGTACCGTACCGTCCGCCGTCACCTGCTAGTGCCTAGCTTTCAGGTTCGGCAAGTTCGTCAAGCGGCCGGGCCGCTCTATTTTACTACTCAAGTTAATGATTACAAGGCTTCGGCGCTGCCACACACAGTGACACAGTTTTAGGGACACAGTGTGGCACGGTGACTTGGACAAACTGAAACCGTCTTGCGGCCCGGCCGGGCCCGGCCCAGGGCCGGGCAGTCCGTACTGCCTGGAAGAAAGTGGCGAAATGAGCTGACATGGTTTTGCTCATCCTGTCCCCCTCGCACTGACATGGTTGACTGCACATGTCGCAGGGAGGGAGTGAAGATGCCGCGGGCAAAAAGAGGGCTGCTCCTGCTGATAGTTTTCATCATGGGAATGCTTGTGGAGCCGCTAGAGAGCGCAGGACGAGGACGACGAAAAGGGCAGGAAGGCGAAGAGGAAACGATCTACCGCATGGCAGAAGAAGCAAGGGATACTGTTTCTCACACGTTGAGCGAGATGTTCTCATCCAAGCCGAATGATCATGAGGTGAAGAAGACCCAACCAAGACCTCATGACACAAGCTTGATCAAAGCTAGCATTTCATGCAGGCAAATGGATGTTGACGCTTGTGAGCGGATCTCGAACGAGGCCCGGAAGGAAAGTTCCCATTTGGGTCAAATCTGGCTGAGCCTGGCCAAAGAGAGGGCAAAAGAAGTAGAGAAGCGGCTGGAGGAGAAAGAACAGCGGCGACGCAGTGCAACAAAGAAGGAGAAGGATCTTGCGAGCATGTATTTGCACCAGGCGTCACTGGCACAGTCGCAAGCAGATTTGGAAGGAGAAGAGGTGAGCAACATCTAAGAGCGCTTGCTGAGTGAACAAACTTACAAAGATGAGCCGCTGTTAACACTGGGTCTTTGCAGGCAGACGATGAGATGAAAGATGCCCAGAAAGAGACAGCTCTTGGAAGGGAATGCATCGGCGGATCTGCTCTAGGTGAAATTAGAGCGAGCTTCATCATCTCACTTGTTTCAAGCTTGCAAACAACTTGAACACTTAAGGGCTGCCAACAGACTTTCAAAGACTAAGAAGAAGAAACACGTCGACAATATACTTCAGGTCAGTTTCACTTCTGCTTTCGCATCAGGTTTCCTGATACTTTTGGGATGCTCAGACGACCGGAATGTTGTTGGATGGTATGCGGACATGTTTGAAAACAAGAGATCCTAAGATCTGCAAAGAATCGATTACAGCTGCTTCTGCGCAGAGAAAAATGGATGAGATCGAAACGAACCAAGTTGGATGACATTAGCTCACTTTTACAGAACCGTTAAACGAGCAAACGAAACAGGAGGAGAGAGCAGGAAGAGTTGAGGATTACGACGAGGAGACTAGTAGCATACATGACAAGGAATGAGGAGAGAAGAGAGCGACATGAGTTGAGAGGAAGAAACGGGTTTGAAGGATGATCACAACTTGGCCGAATTCCCACTGATCGCCAAGATGGCAGAATGCAACTCGACCATCGCCAGAGTATCCAAGGCACAATAATCTTTCAGATTCTTGCGGATCTCTTTCGATTCCTTGACAGCAGGGTCAAATGGTGCAAAATGCTGGAAGACAGGAAGGAGGCGGGGAAAGGGGGCGACGAGCAAGTTGAGCGAGACTCGAGATATAAGTACAGGTGGAGAAATCATCACAACAAGGCGGGTGAGGAGGAGTGGAGGGGAGGGAGGGCCATAGGGTGAATGAGAGCGGAAGCATCAGAACATCGCCTACCTCTGCATCTGCAATTCGAAGGCGCTGGAATGCACTGGAGGCCTCAAAACCGTTCTTGATGGACATCTCCTGCTCCGGTAGGTGAGGAAAACTCGCTCGGACACACTCGCTGACCTTGTAGGCAGACTGATAGGATGGGACGAGGACGGGAAGAGTGACTTTGAGGGAAGAGCTTCCTTTGAACTCCGGGTGCGTTATAGTCTCCCTGATGACCTGAAAGAAAGAAGAAGGGATAAGCGCCAGGTGTTGGGATGGTTTGCTGTGTTGCCTTCTCGAGGTCGAAGAGGCGGGATATCACTTCCTCGATCTGTAAAGAACCGTTACACGTTATGATAAGATGCGTCAGCTTTCACCTGCTGTGCACGTGAGGGGAACCTCTGAGCGAATGCCTGCAAGCGTAAGAGGTTGTTAGATAACAGCATGGGAGGGGGTCGGGGGAGGATTTTGACCGAGGAGGAGGAGGGATTATGACCTTCAAGTGTGTCTTCTCAAACGACGAGTAGACAAAGATTGATCCCTGATCCCCAAGGCACTCAAGGAGATAGTCACATAAATCAAGACGGAAATCTGCCCTGAGCAGATTTAGGACTCCAGCATGTGGAAGCATCAACTGACTTGGCGTCGGCGAGAAACTCCATATGTTGCAACTCACTGTCGACATCAGCTCGTTTGTGCAAAGAGAACTGTGTGATCTGCCTCCGATCGTCATTCCGCTGTCTTTCATAGAGCACATTCACATTACCATCGGTTGCCAGGGAGCGAGGTCGTCGAACCTGTTTCACTGGTCACCAAAGGCGTTGACTCCCCTCACAGCAACCAGGGATACAGAGGATTGATACTCTCGAAGTCTAGGTAGAGGAATGGTCCCTTCGTCTCTTGCAGGTGCTAAAAGCAATGAGAACCTCACAGGATACTCTCCCTCCTCTACCTGTTTGAGCTTTCTGACATCGACGATCACCTCCTTCTTCATAACACTCTCATAGAACTTCAGCTGATCCTTCGTCAGAAGTGTGGGCGGGACTTTCTCGATCTGCGGCATCTCAACGGCACGGAAAGGGGTGATGACATGATGGACGACACGGACCTCGAGGCCATGGGCGGCAACTTGGTCAAACCTGCTGCCCGTGAGCCTGGAAAGAGCGTCAACAGTCAAAGGGAAAGATCTTTGACCTCGCACACCTGGGAAGCTGCCAGATCGGATTCTTAAGATCCTTCTCAAAGCTGTTTCCTAACGTGAGAGAGGGAGTTGTCGAGAGGTAAACAAATCACCAGGTCTGAAATTGAGGGCATTTCTTGCAGAAAGGCATCGGGATGGCGTCTGGACAATTTTCACTTCTGGTGATCTGCAGAAAGACATGAGAAGAAAATCCAACTTGGATCTCAGGCGAGCGCACATCAATGGTCTGAGATAGGGAGATCCCTCCTTTGTCCGATGAAATTTTCTGGCGATGCCGCAGCAAGATTGAGAGTTCAACAACTTGCGGAGTCTGGTCACCTTTACCAGGTCTTCTGTGCCAAAGAGATCTTGGGAAACATCACACTTGACAAACCTTGCAAAACAAGTCATATCACTCTGCCTCTCACCTCTCCCTTCCCCTACAAAGATTTCTTGTCCATCCCCAACCTATACGACATGGAGACGGCAATGATAGACGCCTGCGTTCGACCTCTCAGTCATCGTCCCTTCCCAGAATCTCCTCATACACCTTGACGATGTTGACTCCTGACAAATTCAAGATCGCCGCGGTGTATGCCGCATCCAGAAGGTAATCCTTGCTGTCTCCATCACGTTACTCCCTCTGGCAACTTGGCGAACAAGTCTGACCTTGACATCTCCGAACAGCACTTAATCTCTACAAGCTCCCATCTTCCTGAATGCATGCAGCATCACCCTCGATAATTCTCTTGGCCTTCTCCTCCTTCACCGTCTCCGAGGTACTCCAGCACATCCGCTCTTGCCACCGCCTCGTTGAACACGAAAGAAGCCTGACAGAGGGCAGGACTGTCATGCTCGACCTTGCCAGCTTCGATGTCTCTCATCAGCTCCATCGTTTCCTTGCATGCTTTCTTCAGCTTTACACTCTCCACCTTCGTCGCCCTGCAGTCCAAAACACAAGCAAGACATCAGCATCCTCTGAATGAGCAAGTTGTGCATCCTTACTCCGGGTACATGTGCGCAAGACAGTCTTGCTCAAACTGCTGGCCGAGCTGCATGAGGTAGAGATCGTTATCGCTGATCTCCTTGGATGCGTCGATCTGTCCTGCTCGTCGAAACCATCCGAGCCTCGAGCATTGCAGCGCATCAAGGAAAACCTTCTTGTTCACCAGGCCCAAGTCCCCGACGTCGTTGGGGCGCGCGCGACACAGGAGACGATGGCGGGTGCGATGGAGATGAGGACGGGGGGGCAGGCAGCGATGGCTCCATGCCATGACTGGGAGGCGGGACGATGCTTGCGCGCTCTCCGCCATCATCACCGACACCGCCGGCATGAAGGCCGCCATGGGACGCATCCGCGCTCAAAATGAACCAGCGGGAGGGACCACTTTTATTCATCGGGGAAGGGAAGAGGATGAAGATGGTGGGGGGGGGAGGGGGGGAGGATGGGAGCGGGGGGGGGGTAACGGCAGAGACAGGAAGTGGAAGGGGCAGAGGAGGAACAAGATCATGGCAGCTGCGAAGAATCTTGTGTACGGACTTGAACATTCAAAGAATAAACAGGAGGCGAACATGGAAACACGAGGAGAAGAACTCGAGCAGTGGGCCTCGTCGCCCGCTACGACTTGGGGGATCGAGGGGGCGAACGACTTATCTTCATCCTGCCCTGGTTCTTCTTGCTCGCCTGAGGCAGCGGGAAAGTCAGGGAACGTTGGGCGGAGTTTCACAGTGCTTACCTTGTCGTCCCCTCCCTTGCCCGTCTGATGAGCTGCTGTCATCACAAACGAGTCCTGAGCCGTCTCGCCCTCCCTCCTCTGAAGCTGCTCCTGCGCATGATCCCGCTCCTGCAGCCTCTCACTGCTAGCATTCGCAACTAGCAAGGACGACTCACTTGCATCGCTCTCTTGAGCCCCTCCCTGCTCTGTTCCAGCTGGGCGAGCAGCTCGCCTGTCTCGCCGTCCTCCTGCTCGGCCAGCCGATCTCTGAGCCCCTGAAGCCTCTCGTGCAACCGCTCGTGCGACTTCTGGACAGCCTCGAGCAGTCGCGACTGGGGGGTTGGGATGAGTGGAGGAGCAACGCTGGAACCTCCTCCTCGTCACCTGACTCTCCTCCTTCTCCCTGCACTTCCGCTCCTTGGACCTCAACGACTCGATCGCCTCACTCAGGGCCTGCCGGGGCAGGGGCAAGAAGATGAGAGGAGGAGGGAGGAAGAGGGGTACATAACCTTCTCGATCCTCAACAGGTTCTCCTTGGTGGCCTCTGCATCCTCTCGGATGCTGTCGAGCTGTACCTGAGCATCAACCTTCTCCTCATCCGCCTGCTGTCACATGAGCAGAAGAGATGGACAAGGCGAGGTGTCAGCAAGGGCGCAGGGACCTTGTGCTTGATGTCGTCAATTTCTTCCTGAGTTTGCTGTTTCATCATGATCTCGTTGTTGATCCTGGACGAGCATTCGACGTGAGACTTGCAACCGCCATATGCACGTCACTCACTTTGCCTGAACTTTCGGCAACTCGTCAGCGAGTGGGGACAGATGCTTGAGTTGCTTCGTCAATCTGGGAATCGCCGTCGACTCAAAGTGCGCCTGAGACGTTCATCATGTGTGGATGTTGCATCGACCATGATCAACACTCACCTTGTTCTCCTCGACAACCTCCACGACCATGTTATTGTTCGAGTAAGACACGTCATTCCAAGATATATCAAGCTCAATCAAACTCTTTCCTGCTCGGAAACTCAGCATCGCATCGATCCCAGCCCAGACCTACCCACCTGATCTCAGAGACACAGCCAGCTGACCGACGCATTCATCTTTCATATTTACATCCCTTAGAAACAGTTTCTTCAGCGTTGTGTTGAGCTCAAGCCCCGAACTGATCATCGAGACTCCCAAAGAGTGCAACTTGTTCATGGACAGGTTCAGTGACGTCAGACAGCAGTTGGACCTCAAACAGCTGCCGATCTCTCTTGCAGCATGCTGCGAGATCGCGTTCTGAGACAAGTCCAGCGTCTTCAAAGTGAAGTTGTCACGGAGACGGTTGAAGAGCAGATTCGCTCCTTCGTTGGAAATCGAGTTGTTGCTCAGCTTCAAGATTTCCATGATGCAGAACGATCCCTCTGTGTCGTTCCCTCCTGCTTTCGTCGGCGACGGGGCCACGATCGGGAACATCTCCGCTAGCCCTGACAACCCTGCGGATCCCAACTTGTTGTGGCACATGGATAAGCTCGTCAGCCTAGTGTTGGACTTCAGCCCGAGTCCGAGCGCCTGCCCTCCGGGCCCCTCGATGTCGTTGAAGTCAAGGCAGAGGCTCTGGAGGATGTTGTCTCCCTTCAACGCGTCTGCAAGAAAGTTCGCTCCTTCGTCCGAGATCTGATTGCGACTGAGGTCAAGCGAGGTCAAGCCGCCGACAGCGAGAGTGTCGGACAGGAGCTTGATCGCCTTGTTCTTGAGGCCGTTGGATGAGAGATCCAATGATCGCAAGGACGTGTTGAGGTGCAGACCTGGGGCCAATGATCGCATGCCCTGGCAGAGCAAATTAGCAGAATGAAGGAATGCTCCGCTTGCGCTACTCACCCTGAGGGCAATGCTGTTTGCATCCAACTTCAGACTCGTAAGGGTCGTGTTGACTGCTAGGCAGTTAGAAAGTGACTCCATTCCCGCAGGCCCAATGATGTTCCTGTCCCCTGACGCTGTGCCCAACATCAACACCTTCACCCTGCAGCAACGATCAGCGAACAAACAGAGCCAACGGCAATGAAAGCACGATGCAGCATACGTGTTGTTGTGGGCGAGATAATCAAAGAGTCGCGAAGCTCCACTCGCTCCAATGCCGATCGAGCTCATGTCAATATGCTCCAAACGAACCCCGGGCTCTACCAGGATTTTCCCTAACTCTTCTGCTCCCAGATCTCCTATGCGATTACACGACACGTCCAACTTCTGACATGTAACCAAGAGACTCGAAACAGAAAATATCTTGACAAGCGTCTTCACAAATTCTAGTCCAACTCCACATCCGCTAAGGTACAAGTCATTCGGCTTGAACCTGTTGTTGAAGAGCGAAGAAAACTTGTCGAACTGATTCGTGTTGGGCTTGATGCCTACGTCTCTACACTTTGCATAGTACAAGCTCCGGATCATAGACACCTCTGAAGTAGAGAAGGTTGAGATCGGAGCAGTGAGGGGGAATTCGGGGACTGCTGAAGGGTTATGAGGGGTATATGCGCTGATAGGCCTTCGGATAGCCGGGGCTGTTGACGGCCGAATCGACGTAGAACCAAAGCTTCTCACAGAGTCTCGATGAGACAGATCTCCGAGGAATCGCCTTCCAGAGAATGTGTTGGACTTGGAGTCGAGACCGACTGGTCTCGTTGACGCTACATCCTTCGCTGACCATGGCCTTGCTTTCAACAGTTTCTTGACCTGGAGTGGGAAATGATCGTGGTGAGTTGAGAAGTGCTTTTCATGGTTTCAAGCAGACGTAATCATGGAACACTCTCGTATGCATATGTTCAGGTGAACTAGTGGACATTGCGACATCAACAACCATCCCTTCCATGCTTAGACACAGTATCAGTGCGTCTTCTTTGCAAAGGGGTGAGAGCATTGGAGCTGAAGGTGACAGTGCTCGAAGAGGGAGAGAACAAGGAGGCTGCACGCTTGGAGGGTTGAGGGAAGGTCAGGAGTGACAGCAAGCATCTCTCACCGCGCTCCTCGGCGGGCTCCTTGCGCCATCGTAGCGAAGATCTGAACCCGCCATGCCAGCAGGGTTCAGTTGAGGGCACAGGCGGTAGGAAAACCGTGCAGTAGATAGGGTTCAGCCAGATCGGAGGGGTGGGTAGTAGGATGAAGGGTAGGTCGTCTCACCCTTGCAACAAAGAGGAAAGGCGTGGGAAGAGGGAGGGTGGGGTCACTAGAGATAATGACTTTTAGACATCAAGGGGAGGGGGTTCTTTTAAACTTAACGCAAGCAGGGGGTACTAAGTGATGTACCTCGGACAACTTGACAAGCACCCTGAGGGGGTGGGGTTCATTCTGACGGTAGGACGCCTCTGGGTTAGCCGGGGGACAGGGGGGGTACGGCGGTACCATCACCGCATAGAACTACCGCCCGGGGGGTGGCTGGCAGGGGTCTTTTGACGCGACCGTTGAAACCGCCACCATCTGAGGCCGGGCGAGGCAGGCTCGGACCGAGCGGGCACAGTGCTACTGATCGGACCGTCGGATCAACTTGATCTGGCACCGTGTGCGCGGGGCACGGTGACTGCGAGTCACGGAGTAAGGGCCTGACTCGCCATGATCATCGAGTCGGATCGGCAGCCTGAGACTCAGAGGTGGGCGCCGCTACTACGGCGGGGCCGGAGTCCGCGGCGCGGGGCGCGGCCCCGGGGCCGCCGCTGTGCACCTTGGCCCGGCCCTCACTGGCCGCAATGGGCCGCACCGCGGGGCCCGCGCCGGCCCCGCCGCCGGCCCCGCCGCCGGGGCCCCCCGGGGGGGGAGCCGATCCCGGCCTCCGGCCCGGGGGCCCCCGGCTTCAAGTCCCGGCGAGTTCGGACGCCGAACGGTTCGCCGGAACGGTCTGAGTTACGGCGTAGTACCGTACTGCCGGGTACTAGTACTACGGTACTAAACCGCCGTCACTGACGGGCCAGTAACGCTGCCGCAGCCCGCTGACTCAGTGTTCACCATCCTGATCATCCGCCGTCGGACCGTCCGACGGTCGGACCATGATCGGATCCGGGCCGGAGGCCGCCCGGCTCTACCTTCATGTGGTTTGACCAGCCTTGAGAGCACTAAGAATGAATCAGGGGGGGTCAGTAGCCTAAGTGGAACCCGTGAAAATAAGGATATATGGAGGGGTGGGGGTGGTCAGATTTATCCCGTGGTTGGCGGGACCTACGGGGACGGTAAATTCGGGCAGAAAGATAAGATAGAAGTGATCTCTGATGGGGTAAAGGTACAGGATTATCCTTTCAGAGTCAAGGAGATAATGTAGAAGGGGGGAGGAAGCTGTTGCGGGCAGGCGATAGATACGGTTTGATAATGTTCGGAGGTACTGGAGGTGCCAGGGGAGGTAGGGGTACGAGGGCTAGGGAGAGCAATGCTGGCGGAAGCGGAGCAAGGTTTGCTATGAGTTGACAAACAGTGAATGAGAAGAGAGAAAAGAAAGAAACGAAGAAGAAGACAGACAGGCTGATAGACACAGACAGTCGGAAATACACAAGTACAGGCAGTTAAGAAAGACAGACCATACAAACAAGACAAGACTGAAGGAGATAATTCGGTCAGGTAACATCGGCCCACCTCCACTCGCTGTGCAGAAGCCGGTTCTGTCTATTGTTTGACAATGTATGGTCCAATCTCGAAAGAATGGAGGACGCAGATGAGCCTGGACAATTATGAACCAGCGGAAAGCCGATCCTCGACGGCTCACTCCTCCATGGCGTCCTCCCCCCTTCACTCCCACGGAAGTGTGCAGAACCTAGACTTCAACGGCGTCTTTGAAACGCGACTAGACCCTCCTACAGAGCGGGAGCTGAACAGTTTGACGTACTACGACTTGATCCAAGATCTCCCATGCATGCAAGGGAGCGCATCCAAGTTACCAGGAGGCATCAAGGATCAGCTGAGCGTGCTAGAGAAGATGTACGAGCGGACAAGGGTACCCAACAACGTTGTGTCAGGGAAGGAGCTAGTGGTGTACGGCATGCTCAAGCACCACGTTCATTCGGACTGGATCGGAGCGTCAGGCTAGTTTCCATCGCCTTTCCCTCCTGTGCTGACTCTTGCTCCTTCAGAGTGCATCCAGCGTGCCATTGACATGGACGAGAACGACCTTGCGGCGTTGAATGCTTATGGGTCTCTGATGCTAGATGTTGGGAGCTACTACAGGCTGCAAGACAACGCTGCTGAGAGGGAGTACTGTCAGAGAATATTCAAGATGGCACTCAAGTAAGATTGTGACAGTTCTCAACTCTCAGTTGTAACCCTTGACAATCAGATGGCAAGACGGCAAAGTGGTTCATCCAAACTATCACAACCACCTTCAGAGGAATCTCTCCAGACTGGCCAAGAAAGCCCTGCAAGGCTTTCGATACCTACACAACTTCTGGTTGGAGGTGCACCGCTCTTTGTTAACGGCAGAGCTTGCAAGGGTGGGAGAAGGGAAACAGTAAACAAGGGCATGTTCACTTGAGACAGCTTCAGCAGCTTCTGTAACTTCTTGTCACTTCTGTTCTCCGGACGAGGGAGGTGGGGCCCGCCGCACAACAGGCGTGTAGACGTGACCGCCTTTCCGTCGCAACATGTTGATCTCTGCTTTGAGTGCCTCCATCTCCCTCGCCTGCAGCTTCACCAGACTGACGAGCTGCCGCAACCAGTCAGTCTCGCCATCCCCCCCCCCGCAAAGTTGTTGTCTCACCTGTTCCCTCTCAGCTTTCACCTTCTCCTTTGAAGGTCCGACTTCTGCCACCATGCGAGACTGTGTGGAGTTGAGCTCCTTCTCCAAACGATGCTGAGCTGCTGTAAGCTCTGCCACCCTCTCAAGCTTCTCCGTGTTCTACAGACAAGTCAACACAGAGAAGAGCAACAAACTCAGGAGAGGAGACGATGATGAAAACTGTGACGTAAGAGGGAGGAAGCATCCTACCTGTTTGGTAACGCCAGCAAGCTCTCCTGCCGCCTGATCGATCTGCTTCTGCCATGCTCGTAGCTCCTTGGCGTTCTTCTTTTCCAGCTGCTTCAGTTGCTCTCTCAGTTCTTCCGCTGTCTTGTTCACCCCCATCTTCTCCAGCACATCCAAGTCCACTTCCTGCCCGAACTTCAACATCTGAACATCGCGGGAACGAGCCTCCAGCTCCCGGAGCCTCTCCTCCTTGACTTTCTTGCTCTTCAGCAGGTTCACATGCTCCTTCCTGAGCAGCTTCTGGTTCTTGCGCAGCTCCTCCTTCTCCTCTTTGAGCTCATCTATCCTGCTCCTCAACCTCTTCAGGCCAGAGTTGGTGAAGACGATGGTGTTGGAGAGGTCGGGAGGCAGCTTATCCTCGACCAGACACTTGATCTGATGCATCTTGAGAGTAATGACGACTCTGATCTCGTTCAACTTCTGCTGCTTGAAAGTCTGGAACTGCTGGATCTCCTGCTCTGTCTGCCGCAGGGCCGAGTCGATGATTTTCTCCTTCTTCACCAGCCCGTCCAGGTCTTTCTTGAGCTGATCCGCCCCTTTCTGGTACTCTGCCAGCATCTCTTCCTGATCCAGACGCTTTTCTCTGAGCTCACACACCTGTTCGAAGAGCGAGGGGTCGCACCCTGGAGGACAGAACTCCTCCTCCTCCTCCTCTTCCTCCTCCTCATCGAAGTCCGACATGTCGTCCTCGTCCTCGTCCTCGTCCTCTCCCTCTTCATCGTCCTCTTCACCCTCGTTGGCCTTCTTCTTCATCCTCTTGATTTTCTTCTTGAAGATCTTCAGCAGGGGCTCATGGAACTTGTTCGAGTCGGGGACGAGCTGGGAAAACTCCATCATCACCTGCTTGGGGTTCAACTTCTCGATCTCGTGCTTCTTGGTAGCGATCTTGTCGTTGCATTCTTTGATCTTCGACGCGATGTCCGCCTTCTCCTCCCTCTTCCCGTTGAGTTTGGTGACCAGAGCGTTGTCTCGCTTCTCGAACTCCTTGAGCAGCTGCAGCTCCTGCAGCAGCACCAGCATCCTCAGGTCCATCATCTTGATGTCCGCCTCCAGCTTGAACCTCTCCCGCCGCAGGTTGCGGATCGCCTCGTCGTAGGCCTGCACCGTCTGCTCAATCTTCTCTATCATCTTCTCCTTCTCGTACTGCAGCTGCACTTTGCGGATGTGAGCTTCTATCTGCTCGAGCTCGGACATCTCGTACTCGTCGATTGAGAGCTCTCCTCCTCCTCCCCCCCCTCCTGCTCCTCCTGTCTCGTGCACAGAGCTGTGCGTGCCCGACGACCGGAAGGTATCCATCGAGCTCGTCTGGTTGACGACGCTCGAGGTTTCGCTGCCCAGGTGCTTCTTCAGCGTCTCCTGCTGGGGGATGTCGAGGGAAGGGAGCTTTGAACCGCGGGTGAACCGCAGCTCGGGGAACTCGTCCTGCTCTAGGATGGAGGGCTGCCAGAGCTCCCCGGTGGGGATCCCCAGCTCCGCATCGATCTCTCGGATCCGCTGGTTGTCAGCCTCGATGTTGCTGATGATGCGCTTCTTGAGGTCCCTGAGCGCCAGCAGACGGTCGTTGAAGCCCATCTTGATGGAGTGGATGCTCTCCTCCAGCAGGACCATCTGCCTCCTCTTCTTCTCCGCGTCGATCCTCAGGTGCTCCGGCACCACGTAGTCCTCGTCCGTCTTCAGCTTGTAGTCCCCCATGTGCGTCTGCGCGTGCTGGATAGCCGACACGTCCTTGGGGTCCTCGTACTTGTCGTCGGGTTTCATCGCCAGCAGCTGCTCCCACTTCCGCTGCCTCTGTTGCCGCAGGATCTTGCGGATCTCCTGCTTCGATACCCCCTTCTCCTCCAGCTCCTCTGCCGTCAGGTCCCGGACGTCCTGCTCCTCTGCCCCCCCTGCCGTTGCCTGCCCAGTCTCCGTGGCAACCCCCTCTGCTCCTTCCTTCCCTTCTGCCAGACTCTCCTTCCTCTCCTCCTGGTTGATCAGCTGGTGGACGGCTGCGATGTTGTCCTTCTGCTCCTGCGTGAGCTTCGGGGTGCGGAAGCTGTGGACCGCGTACGGGGAGCGAAGAGCATGCAGGACGATGTGCTCTACTGCTACGTTATCAATGAAGGCCTTCCTGAGCTTTTCCAGAGCTTTGCTCTTCTTCTCGCTCTCCCACGCCAGCTCCTTCCTCGCCTCCTCCACCTTCTCTGCCGCCTCCTTCTCCAGGATGATCCTGAGTTCAGGATCGACCTCGAACTCGTCCCTGTCCAGTCGCTCACCGGGAGGAAGGGCCTCGTTCGCCTGCACCAGCTGCTCGAACTCTTCACGGATCTGCAGGATGGTCTCACGGACGCGCTCCTTCTTCTTCTCCGCCTCCGCCTTCCTCCTGTCTTCCTCTGCCTGGATCTTCTCCTGCTGAATCGAATAATGCTTCGGGTCCACAATGTCCTCCACCTTCTCCTCCTCCGCCACCTCCGCCTGTGCCTTGAGCTCCTCCAGCCTCACTGCCTCTGCCATCAGCTCCTTCTCCTTGAGGGCGGACGCGTCCTGCGCAAGCACCTGCGCCATGGAGGCATGAAAGTCCTCCGTTATCCGCAGCTGCAGCACGTTCCCGTCCACCGCCGACGACACTAGCGCCTCCTCGTCGAAGGAGATGCTTGCTCCTGTGATGGCCGCGTCACACCCATGGAGATTCCCCCTCCAGCACTTGGAGGCGAGTCTCAAGGAGGAGTCCAGCTGCTCTCCGATGCCTCTCAGGGCCACAGAGCCGTCGCTCCCTCCTGTGATGAGGTACCTGCCGGAGTGGGAGAGGCGCATGAAGACGATGGAGGAGGTGTGGGTAGTGAGCTCCTGCAGTGGGTGTTTGTAGTCGAAGGAGCACTCGTACAGGACCCCTCTCGTCTCCGGCCCGTCGAAGCTAAGGAGGAAACTTGAGTCCGTCATGAACAAGCAGCTCTTGGGCGCTCCGTTGGGGATGACCTCCGGCTCCGGCTCCGGCTCCTCCTCCTCCTCCGGCTCCTCTCCCTGATCCTCTCCCTCCTTCTTGGGCTTCGCCGGCTTCTCAGGGAGGACGATCTTCCTCTCGAAGTTGTACTTATTCTGTTGGCATGAGGAGGTGATGTCGAAGGTGGTGGAGGTGTTGATCTCCTCTACAGGAGGCAGCTTGAAGCTTATGATCTCCCCCTCGCTGCCTGTGAACGGGTCGATGCACGCCAGCAGACTCTCGCAGTCCGGCGACCACGACATGCAGGAGACGGACGAATTGCAACTGATGAAGCCTATCGGCTCCATCTTCAACTCCTCCTTCTCATCCTTCACCACGTTTTGCAGAAAGATGGTGTTGTCCTGCGAGCAGGACGCGATCTTCCTCCCGTCAGGACTGAACTTCACCATGTTCACCCTCTTTGTGTGAGGCTTCGACACGGACTGCAAGTGCCAACTGTCGCGGAGCTGCTTCAGCATGCGCACCACCCCGTCCTCGAACCCCACAGCGATCATGGTCCCTTCCTCGTCCACGGAGAGAGGCCCCCACATCATGCACGAGCAAGCTTGCGGAAACGTCTGCTGGAAGACAGTCTTCCTGTCCACAAGGTTGTGCAGGCGGATCGACCCGTCGCTTCCTGCGGTGGCAAAGAACGGTCCTCGGGGAGAAGCTTCACAGCCCGCGATCCCTCCAGCATGGAAGGACATTATCTTCGAAGCACTCAGCTCCTCCTGCCCCGTCCCGATGCGCCACAGAGCCCCTGAGTCGTCCTGCACCAGCCACTCCTTGAACTTTCCCTCTCGATCCAAGTGCATGGTCTTCACGCTGACCCTCCTCTCCTCCTTGCCGCCTTCTGTGATCAGGAACTCCTTCACTGGGTTGATGGTGCACCTTGGCTCGTCCTCCTCCGGCTCAGCAAGGTCGATCTTGGGGTACTCCCAGTAGCGCAGGAACCCGTCCATGCCGGCAGAGACGATCAAGTCTCCCTGCTGCCACAGCATCTCAATCATCCCGTTGTGGCACTGCCCCTTGCTGGTGAAGATCTCAACCTTGATAAGGCCTCCATCCCACAGCAGCAGGTTCCCAGACTCGCTTCCTGTCAGCACTTTCCCGTCCGCGAGCTCCAGGTAGGCAGAGATGTCGGAGAGCTCGATGGCGCCGAACTTTCCGATCTCTCCCTGCAGCTTGAGTCCTGTGAAGGTGTGCGCCATCTTCCAGAAGCGGATGTGACCTGTCCCGGAAGTGTAGAGAGTTCCATCGAAGCGATCAGAGAACGAGACGTTGAAGACCTCCTGTGAGAAGGCCTTGGCTCTCAGCATCACTGCCTCCTTCTTCCAGTCCCACACATGGAGGAGGTAGTCAGGGAAGCCTCCCACTGTCGCCAGCATCTCCCCCGTCTTGTCGAATCGCAGATCACTGAAGGAACGTTCGGTTCCCTCCTTCAAGATCCTGATCAGCCGGAGGGAGGGATACTCATAGATGTAGACGTTAGGGCTTCCCCCCACGTGCTTCTCGCCTACAGCAAAGTAGTTCCCTGATGGGTGGACGGTGATGGCTCCGATGCCTCCGTTGTCGATTCCCTCGAGATATTCCTTCTCCAACGTGACCAGGTCAAGGATCACCACCGTGCTCCCTGCGCAAGTCAACAACTTCGCCTCCCCGAGGCGGTGGAGATTATTTCTCCTCTGGGTTTCCCATCCGTAGGAGTGATGCAGGAAGACAGTCTCCCTCTTGATGAACTCCTTGCCGAGCGACGAACGCTCCTGCCGTTTCTTCTCCACATCATAAGTAATGTCCGCCATCTCTGCGCTTGAATTGCTCTGCTCGTTGCTCGTTACTTGTTCTTCTCCACCCTCACCCCCTGCTCCTTGCTGGATTTCAGCTCCTTGCTCCGTTTCTGCTCCTTGATCTGCTGGCTCAGGCATTGCTTCTGTCCCTGAAGTCCCTGCAGCTGGCTCGCTCGCGTCCCCATTGTCTCTTTCAACTCCCTCAACATTCGCTGCAACGTCGCCATCACCTTCAGTTGCCACAGCCTCCGCCGATGACTCCTCACCCGTGGCTGCAGCTTCAGCTTCGGTAGGCATTCCTCCTTCAGTCACTTGCTCTGTACTCGGAAGGTCTTGGTCCTGCAACCCATCCCCAGCATCACCCTGTCCTTCCATTTCAGCCTCAACCGGCTCCCCTGCGCCTTCTGTTTCCTCAGCGGTCCTGTCCGTCGTCGAGGTCTGATCATTCGCGGCATCTACGGCATCAGCAGGAGCAGCTCCTCCTCCATCATCCCCCGTTTCAGTCGGCGCCACCTGAGTAGAATCTGTTTCTTGTGTACCAGCTGCTTGCTCCCCTAGCGCCTCCACTGCCCCGTCACCCACCAGGACGTCGCCCTCCTCTACGACGGCACCTTCTCCAGGTTCTTCAGCTTCGGTTACTTGAGAGGGAGCTGGGTCCTCTGGTACAGCTCCGTCGGCCATGGCGGGAGATCGGCTCTAACGTCTCCTGCCACACAGCCGAGTCCTGTTCAGTTGCCCTTGACCGTTGCTTGTACCCACTCGTCCGATGGAGATCTCAGCAGGCTCTCTACGGATCGACGGGGTTCCTCCTCTAACAACTGCGTTCAGCAATAACCTCAATTCACTTCCTCTCCTCTTCCCCTTCCTTCCTGTCCGCCATTCTTCTCCCCTCCGCTGCCATCGAACGTCCGGCAGTCCGTTGGTCCAGAGCCGTTGCATATCCGTTACATTGTGGATACGTTACGCGGTCGTTTTTAATCCTTGTTTTGTTTTACTCAACAACACCAGCAAACAGCGGATTGGGTGCGGATTCGATGAAGGGAGGCAGGGGAAGGTGAACGGACCTGGCCTGAAGACAGGTCGCGAAGAACAATCATGCCATGTGTATTGATGTACTAGCTGTTGGAACAAGGATTCAATGCACCGCTGCGTGAAACCCGAATCTCGCTAGATCGATTTGCTCATTGCGCCAATGCAAGCAGTCGAGTGGGACCATTATCAGCAGGACATCACGAGCGATCGAAGAGCATTGAAGAGACAACGCCAGAAACAATGCAAGTCAAAGGAACGCTCGATCACGAGCAACCTCATAGGTCAGTTGGATGCGATGACGCCGGTGAAACGTCCGGCCGAGCTGTCAGCTCTTGGACAGCTGTCATCGGGAAGAAATCGAGCCCAGCTCCTTTCAGATGTCATTGCTCATGTCAGGGAAGTGAACAAATTCCGCTCACGTGATCTTGCGGATGCATCCGCAGATTCTAGCGAAGCTGCCGAGAGGCCTAGTAGACTTCTCTCGAGCTGCGGAGGGGAGGCCCTCATTGAAGCCTTGCTCACAAGCCATGTAGATCGAATCGTCGTAGTGGAACTCCCAAGCTGGAGGATATGCAGGATGAGCGTCGCCTTCGAGAACGACTACCGCGAATCAGTGTTCAGCCCAACCCTCGTGAGTACGATGATGTTTTTTTACAGAGAGTTTTGACAGGTTGTTGCGAGCAGGTTGGACAGAGCTTGATGCACTTTGTGGAAAGCAGCTACATTGACAGGATGCGGGACTTCGCCAGGAGATTGCGGAGTAATCAGAGCCTAGGAATGCAGCAGGAAAGACGATTGAGCAGTCGAATCGACGTAATGTTTAGAGTGTTCCGAAGACACAACATCGTGACGGTGGGATCGTCGATTGTGCCGTTGTGGGCAAGATATGGGGGGATTGGAATCTTTGTGATAGAAGGAAGAATGGAAAGAGTAACAGAACCTGACTGGATCAGGCTCAACTTGCGGCCTCTGTTTGGAGTCTATCTGTTTAGTCCAGAGGGCTCCAACTCAGCACCCTGGAGAGTGGACGCGGCCATGACATCATACGGCTTTCCCAGGTAAGGTTGATGACAAGCGAAAGAGGGAGGGGAAGGGGGATGAGAGAGAAAAATGGATGTCAAGTTGCTGATTCATTGGGATGACAAGACACCAAACGCTGTGCTGATGAACTTGCTCAAGCCCTGTTTGTCAAACTTGCGGGAGCCTTACATTGTGTTTTCATAGCGAAAGGAACTTCCTTTCGCTATACATGCCAGCTTTACACAACACGGAAGAGTCAACGTCGATCATCCAGTGGATAAAAGAAGGAGCCATGGCTCGTCTAGGTAACAGACGGGAAAGGTTTTCCTGGGACAAGGTAGAATGACGCTACGAACAGCTTCAGTGCAGGAGGCTATTTTTGCATTCTTAGCCACAAAGCATGAAGCACATATGATGTTCGACCCGGATAGCAGTGGGAGGATATGCGCTCATATCCACGTGCGGATTGCTCTGCCACGGGTGAAGGCTAGGGCATAGCAGCAGCGTTCCTGTGACGTGTGGCATCCAGATGTTTGGAGGGTTCAAGTCGTCGTGGACTTGCCTACTCAAACAGCCGTTGGATGGCACAGCAGTGAAAGAAATGGGAGGTATGAACATTTTCGGGGGCCTACTCCTAATTTGGTGACCCTTTCACCTGTACCCAGATGCCTACCAAACTGTAAAACTCGTAGGACACTGGATGGCGCGCGAAGACATGTTCAAGTTTACGGCTTTCTTCATGAGAGTGGGAGACAAGTGAATTTATGAAGCCCTTCGTGTTGTCGATTGATTGAGGTGTTTGATTCAGCGTCTGCTTCCACTCAAGGACTTGGACCTTCGCATCGGGTCTGATTCAGCATGAAGGACAGGTGAGAGCGATTCTCGGAGCCATGTGTTGAAACGAGACTGCTTTGTTCTGATCTTGTGCGAAACAGGTTTTCAAAGATCCACTCGAGGTGAGTGAAGTGACCGGGGTGAACCGGGTTGACTCTCAGCACTGCGTTTTTGATCGATTGGCCCGATCAGGAGCCGTACAGATATTCTTACCTAGTGAAAAGGGTAGGAGAGGCAGATGTGACTCTTGTTGGCTTACTTGCGGATCACGAGTAAACTGATTGAGCCGCTCTGTGGGACTCCGACGGTCACAGTGGTGAAAGGGCCCGGGCCAGCCTGGGCTGCGGCCCGGGACCGTTCAGCCTCCGCCCAATACGGTCCGTCCGATCGGCGGCGGCGGGACCCCGGGACGTTGGCAGGCCCTCCGACGAGGCCGCAAGTCCGAGTCACCCGCCAGTCGGACTGGCCCGGGCAGTCCGCCTCAGTGCAAGTGTAACGGTTTATCGCGAAACATCTGATCTGTAACCGTTGCTCCGCACGCTCGTGCTCAAGCAAGCAGTGGGAGCTTGTCGTCTACCGTCGAGGAACATCTCACTACCCTAAGGTGACTTGCCTGAGTCTTCATCGATGATCTCCTGTCTTGTCTCGATCGCCTTGTTGCCAGCTGTGTTATCGCAAGTGCAGTGCGTTGTTGCCACCTGTTGTTTCTCAAACATCCGCTTTTCAGCTTCATTGTTCTCCCCCACACTTCTCACGCCAGTCAACTCATGTTGATCGGGTATGGAGATGTGGGTTTGTTTACGAAGCAAGAATCCTAGTCTGAGGGAACCTGCTGGGCATTGATGCATTGCGCCTTTGCATTGGGGTCCAAAGTGTTCCCAACATGCCATTTTCCTGTTCTTGTGTTTTGCAAGTTGGATGTTTTCCATCGTGTCAACATGAGTATGACTTCATCAATCAGGTGGTCTCCTTCAAAGAAGTTCATTTGTAAGTCCGCATGCTATTAGGAATGTCAATCTCGAATAAACCAAATTTTGATTCCGTTATTTTCATACTGTTCACAAGCATTAGTTTCGTCGGTCTGAGTATCGACAATTCACGCCGTAATTATTGCAAGGTAGCTTTAAACATGCCCAAAACATTTTTACCTTGTCCTTCTCGCTTGCTCCGGTGAGATCTGTCTCAGTCTTGAATCCACGCTGTTTGAGCCTCGGGCTAGCTCGGCGAGTCTTGTTGAGTCGTGAGATGAGAGATTACAATGGGAAATCGTTGAAGTCTGCAGTGAGAACTCAGAATCTACGAATTGTGGAGCTGAACCTGTTTTCCACAAAGATGATTGAGACTGATGTTAACTGTTGTTGTGGCTGCCATACCTTACGTGACCTTTACCTTGCGGGAATCGACCGAGGCCCTTGGCGGTACCCGGTGACCGGGTTGTGCTACAACGGTGCCAGATCGGACTGAGTTGACTGCAATGACTGGCCGCGAGTCAGGCTCAGCTACAGTCACCTGAGCAACTGGTGACCGGAATCTTTAGGCGACCAACCCACTACTAGTCTTTACTCAAAGTAAAGTACTAGTCAGTAGCCTGCCCGATCACCCGGCCTAGTAAGAGCACTGGCCTCCGTGGCCCGGGCGGCCGGGCACCGTAGACTGAGAGGATTTCCGAGTTCAAGCTTGAGTCTCAAGTGTCGCTCACAAGGGCTCTGAGGCAGACTCGGATTCCTTTCCGAAATATTTCCCGCCATGCGAGGAGCCTGGGGCATTCCGGGGCAACGAGGACGATGGGGAGGGAAGTGAAGGGGCGGGAGAAAGATTGATAGTTGTCGTAAGTGAGAGTGATGGGAACGCAAGAAGTGCAAGAATGCGATTTCTTATCTGTTCGAATCCATGAGAGTCATTGGAAGGATGCCCAATATCTTGTTCTTTGTTCTGCAAGCTCTTCGTTGATATACTGACACAATACTACAGCCAGCCTTGCTGTTCCCCTTCACATGCAGTGCCAGAGAGAGACGGGAGCTCATTCGTCACGAGATCTGTCCTTGGTTTCTCCTCGAGCCAGAACGATCAGAGATGACGCAAAGGTCCAGCATTCTCCAGATTGTTCGATTCTGACTTACTGTTTCCTAAGTTTTTCATGAGTCCTCAACAGTGTGGGGGGAGTCTGTTGAGAAATACCTTGGAAACTCCGTTGAATGTTTCTTCGCCTTCAGACAGAGAGTATGTCGTTGAATTTCCTGAAAGCTGCGTTAACGAAGTTATAGCTTGTCTTGTTCCAAGACAGTACAACAACGAGACAACGCCACGACTTTGCTGAATCCTGAAATCCTCAACTCTGCATCTCCCTACTCGTCGGCAGTTCAGAACAGAGCTGGAGCAGAATCAGTGACGAAGAGAAGCGCTTCGAAAGATATTGATTGCTTGCTGTTAAAAGCAATCAACGCAGAGAGGTCTAGCAGAAGTTCTGCAGCTTCTGAACCTCTGCAAAGGCCAACAAAACTTTTCCGAATGCGAGAACGACCAGCACCAGCAAATTGCGACACAACTGCATTGACATTCTTGAGGTAAAACTTCATTTTAGCCTCTGGTCCAACCTAACGAAGATATTCATTCAGATTTCACAAGAAATCTTTGACATTCGGTGTGAAAGAATTGGATCGAGTGATGGTTCAGAACCTTTCCAAGACTCTGTGCTTGGAAATATGTGGCTCTAGCGCTTGTGGAAAGAGCGAGCTGTTGTTGAATGTAATGTTGCATTGCAAACACAACTGATTCTCTGTAACTCGAATTATCGCAGGCTTGTGCGCAAAGTGTTATACCCGATGAATTCCAAGGTATCATCGTGGGTGGCAGCAAGTCATCAGCGTTGTTCTTCTGCATCGGGTGCACATCAAGGTATTCGGAATGATTCTTTTGAAGAATTTCCTTGCTGATTCATATCTCGAAGTCTGTACATATCGCGGTTAGTAACATTGCTAGATATGCACGCAAGGAAGGTGATCCAATTCGTGGATGTGAGTCTGTCAATCCTCGAATATGAGGGACGTATGTCAAGTCTCTGACCATGTACTAGCAATCGAACCTCGATGTTCAGAGTTGGACCCGTGCCTTTGTGAGTTCGAAGTTAGGTTTCTGGTTCCTTTGTGATGGAACACAACAGATATTAGATTGCCTTTCCCGCATTCACTTTGTTGTTTGCTACAATGCCTTCGAAGTTTTTTGTGCAATACGAAGCATGGGTAAATTATCATCTCTGGTGTCTGTGAATATGACTGTACCTGCAGAGGATTTTTTGCAGTGCGGAAATGTACAGATTGTTGCGTTTGACTGTGTATGCTGCAATCTTGCTTTTTCCGTGCTTTTGTAACAATTTTACAGCTGTCGGTCTTGCAATGGTACAGCAGGGTCGAACAAAAAGCTCACGAGAAGGAGGATTCGCACGGGAGTTCTGCCCAGCTGGATTCGTGCTTCCTTTGGCTAGATTCGCTCGCCAAACAATACAACCTGATCATTCTTGCATCTCGGTGGTTTACAGCTAAAGTGAGCAGAGAGCTTTCGTTTTACGAGCTGAGCGTTCTCAGAAATCGGATGCTTTGGACAAGGATTATTCCATGCACAAGACGAATATGATGTAATTCCACTTGAATTTCTATGCACCATTGATATATGGGCACAGGCGACAGGATGTGTTCAGTCGGAGGTCTGTCCTGAAATCTGAAATCTTCCTCTTGCTCAAGCTCGTTCCCTGCCCGTCGCAACACTCAGCCAATTGCAGGTGGGAGCAAATGGTGACGCATCGAATAGTCTTGGATGTTTGTTCAAAACCAGGAGGGCAAATGGTGAGATCGCGCATGACTTTCTTGATTTGACAAGCTGCTGGTTGGCAGAAGTACGTGGGTTCGGTGAAATCGTTTGAATCGAAGGAAAACCACCAGGAAATTGAATTTAACGTGACGTATTGGCACGACTTCTTGCATGTTTAGCTTTAGCTGTCGAATATCATGCACAGTATCAGTCTCAGTCTCGGACTCCCCAGGGGCCCCAGCCTAGTGTTCTCTTCTCCTTCCGTGAATATCAGCCCTCATACCCTCGGCCATTCACCGTGAGTCCGATCATGATCGAGTCACTCACGGTGGCACCGTAAAAGCCCGGGCCGCTGGCAAGCCGGCGCAGTTCTGAGCTCCGACGGTGAGGTCGGAGCGGCCCTGAAAGGTTGGGAATCCCTTTAGACGGACTCCGGGATAACTGATAACCGCCGGCCCGGCCCGGCCGCGACTCAGTGCGGCAGTGCGCCCCGGTGACCGTTCGGCCCGGCCAGTCCGGCCGTCTCAGTCGGCCCGGCCGCGCCACCGTGTAGTACCGTACTGTACGGTACGGTCCGGCCCGGCCGGGCGCCCAGCCACTCGTCGCCACTCGGACGACTGAGCGGGGATGAGGGACTCAGCCGGCCTGAGCCGCCCGGGGCCGGGACCGGCGGCGGCAATGGAGAGGCCCCGGGTACTGTACTACCGCCGTACGGTCCCCGGGTACTAGTCAGTATCTGCCTTGGTATCAGTGATGCGGCCCGGGCTAGCCTGACGGCCGGGTCCGAGGTCCGGCCGGGCCGGGCGGCGAGCCTGGCCTGAGTACCCTCGGAGGGCTGAAAGTTACGACTCGGGTTTTAAAACTTTGAAAGGCGATAAATTCAGGCGACTCCGGGTCTACCAACTAAAGAAAAACTGCCCCCTCTCATAAAGGCTCCGCCGCGCCATGGGGTGGTTGACGCATGTGTATGAGGTGGAGGCGACGATGAAGGGGAGCAGAGAGGAGGTGGCAGACGCCATCCGAGAGATCATCAAGAGCACCAAGCATTATGCGCTCATGGACAACGCTGACTCGCTCTTCAAACGTCCTGGAGATAAGCATGACATCAAGCATGCCTACCTGAACTCGGTGGTAGACCCCAACGCTTTGCTCGTTGTCGGGACCTGCACCAGTCCTCTCATGAAGTTTGTTGACGATATCGCATTCACGGTGATCAGCAGTGGAGACGGAGTGACGGTCAAAGGACTGAGCGTGTCGCGCATTGGGGAAGGAGATATGTTCAAGAACAAGTGAGTTTGAGATTGTCATAGCAGCTCTTTATTCTCGCTGACGTTTTCTCTTCGCAGGAAGAACATTGAGACTGTTCTGAAGCTTCTCTCGCAGAAGAATGAGATGTACAAAGCAAGCTCCAAGAAAGTAATTCGCTCCTAAGTATGAAGGATTCAAATCCAACAAAAGCAACAATGCTTGCACACTTTATACACGATTGTGGTAGTTAAATCAATTCAATGACAACATTCTTAGTCTACAATGTGCTGACAGTGGTTCTGTTCTCTAAATCCATCGTGTTATCCCTTCAGTGTTTTTCCCAGGCGTATGAACTGCGGTAAACCCCTTTCGTTCCTCATTTTCGCCCAGCCAATCTGCGCAGCAATCAGACTCTCAAACTTCTACCTTCTTGGTACCATCGGGCTTCGGATGTAGAGCCAGCCTTCCTTTTCTTGCTCCACCGTGACGAGCGCGTAACTGCAAGCAAGTAGACGTGAAAAGAGCCATCAGCGTGTAGAGAGGAATAGAGCTGAGCAGAGTTGAGAGCGTACCTCTTGAGGTGACCCACAATGTCTGCCGTCCCCTCTGCATCTGCATGGAGATCGACGCCTTTGGTAGCCACAACCTTCCACCGCGATTGCTGTGGCTTGCTCTGAGATTGCAGACGATTCATCGAGTTGGCAAGAGTTCGGGCTGAAGTAGCAGTCATGTCTTTTTCCTCTGTTTTCACTGTTCATGGGTCAGTGAGAACGTCTTGTTGTTCTGCGATGCAACCTATATCGGAAGGAACGAGATCTTGGGCAGTTGCCTCCAGAGCAGGAGCCGCCGACATATCAATGGTCTTCTCCTTGTCTTCAATGCTCTCAGTGTCACCTGTCGCCAACCTCCCTGTCAGTGAGGGGCAATCGTGACGTGTCATTTACTCTTAGATGTCTCTCCGCCTTCTGCCGTCTCCTCCTCTTCGTCTGCACGAGGACCGAGGTGTCTTCCTTGTACCTTCACTGTACGCACAACATGTCATAATCTTGCGATGTCATGAGGAGATGACATACCGGCTTTGGGGTCGAGGTTCTCATATCTCCGAGTGATGTATCTAGAAGGGCCCCAGGAACCCCGCGGCTTTGCTTGCGTCGCTTCTTCCGACTGCTCCGACCAACCTTGTGCACTTGAAGAGAGGGGCGTGCTTCTCAAGACGCTGGGACTGCTTGGACTGCTGTAAGAAGGAGAAGAAGAAAAGTTTTCCTCCTCGTTGTCCTGAATCGCGATGAGAAGGCCTTGTAAACCGAAAAAGGATTCAAACAGCTCACCGTATTCGTGTTTGATTCCTTAACGGCACGAAAGACATTCAATTTGCTGAGCTGATAGAAAGAATTTCAGATCTTTGCAAAGAGAAAGATGATCGGAACCTTTACTGTGGATGATGGAGTTTGAATGGTTGAGATATTTGTAGTCCCGTTGTTATTTCTCTTGATTCCCTGTTGAAAGTCATGTGAGAATCATCATATCCAACAAATTAGAATCTATTACCGAAAAGACAGCCTCCGCTTGATCTTTGCCCAACGTTTTTGACGCTTCCCTTTGGAGGAATCTTACACGTTCCTTCCAGAGAAGAATATCAAAAAATGGGTTCTATACATCAGTTCTCACCATTCGCTGTTTCGCCTCGATTCGAGCAGCTTCAGCAGCTTTGAGGTCATTCTCTCTTTGCGCCATCAACTTCTTGCCAAGAATTCTCGCCATGTCTGCTGCTGCTGCTTCTTCCCTGGCTTTGCGCTCTGTCTCGTCATCTTCGATCGAGAGGACATCGAAGTTCTTCTCAGCAGCAACAGACAGAGTTTTTGTCGATCTTTCTGGGTTGGTTTTGATCGTGGGAACACTCTGTCTGCCTTCGCTCTGCTCCACCGGCTTGCTCACAAGGGGCTCCGAGGTCCTTCTGGACTGAAGACCCTCCTGCCACTGCTGGCGGACCGCTTCCTTGTCCGACGACCCGAAGGGATTCAATCGCTTTGTGACGCTCTTGAAGGAGTCGAGGCGACGAGAAATGCCGCGAGCGATGTTGTCTCGAAGACCGCACGTCACTGTCCCTCGTGATCGCACTGACGGCATCCGTCTGGCGCAGACCTGCTGCCAGGTGAATGCTGCGAGGTTTTTATTGTAGTTCGATGTCGATGTTTGAATGACAGCGCTGTCTGCGAAAGAAAATTGTACTGTTGTTGTTGAGACCATGAGCGCCCAAAAACAAAGGAATCTCAAGGACATCACAAACGAGCAAGATCGCAAACTATCTGCCATGGTTTCCCTTCGAACAATGTAGACAGGCCAGGGAGAACAGAGTAAGAATCAATGATCCTATGGCATTGCCCCCATTCCTATGGACAAGATGTCAATGAACAGCAAAACGTCTTTCTGTCACTCCCAATGAATGTCTTAGCATTGCCTACTTATCGGCTCGTCTAACGTTCGCGTGCCCTGCATCATTCTACTATTTCGATTCCAATGGTGCTGTAGAACATGCTCAGCTTTTAACAATTTTGCTTCGGGATAGCTCTGCTCATGAAGAAAAGCTAGAAACAGCTCAAAGGTAGAACAACAGGTTTCGTTCCTAACCATGCTCGATCATATGTCTCTTCCTTTCTAATCCGCAAGTCCTCCTCTACAAAGTCTTCTAGCTCCACAAATGTGCATAAAATTCTGGTACCCTCTTCACGAGCTGATAAGTACACACTCAAGATTTTCTTGTCCTCTCCTCGCCCGGATCCTTACCCCTTTAAAGTTGCCTTCCTCCTTCCCCTTCGTTGGATGCCCTGCCAGTCCTCTTCATCAACTTCGACATCTCCGTTGTACTCTGCTCTCTCAACCTCTCCCCTCCCCATCCTCCTCATCCTCCTCATCCTCCTCATCCTCCTCCTCCCACCCACTATCTTCGGCCATACAACAATGTCTTCACAGTGGACTGACGGGCCAAGTGATTCTCATTATTTACTCCAAAATTTGAAACTATTATGTGTTGATTTGAATTATTTCAAGAACTCATCAATTCACTGACCGCATCCCCTATGTGACCACCTTGCATCGAAGTTCCTTGTCATAACGATATCGTAACGGATAAGACCGAGTAGCCGCAATGGCAGGGACGGCAGCCGCTTGCGCTGCCATAGCGGTACCGCATGTCGTATACCTCATCATGTGGACCCGACCAGAGATATGGTTGAGACGATGCAAGAGGATAGGAAGGGATCCTTGCAGGGAGATGGCCTGGTGGATGGTAGCAATGAAAGGGATACAGGCGATTGCAGTGCTGTTGTGGCTTTGGAAGGTGGAAGGTGGTAGTGGGAGGCTATGGTGGGAGACGTGGACTTTTAACCTCTACAGAGCATTTGCAGTTGTACTCTTCTGTGCTGGACAGTTCCTCAACGTAGCATGCTACAAGGCTCTAGGGTTAAATGGAATCTATTACGGAGTGAAGTACGGCAAGAAGGTACCATGGTCGCATGAGTGGCCCTACGGAGGCAAGTTTTCCTTGAGGCATCCCCAGTACGTGGCATCGGTGATGACAGTGTGGTGTGCCATGCTTCTCTTGAGCCTGGATGTACACTATCTCAACGGAGCTTACGTGATCCTTGGGTTTTGGACCGCCTGCTACGTGGCAACAGCTCTTTCGGAGGATCTTTTGTAGTGACTTCTCCTCTCAAGATGATTTTCCCGGTTTCATGTGTTGTCTAGAAAAGTTTTCCCTCCCCATCAGTATGCCTCTCACACTTTTAACCCGCACACCTCGCGCCTCACTCTAGTTTACAGCAGATCACACAAGACGGCCAATCCGTTCCTTTGAAGCACTCTCAGGGCTTTTGGTCACAGTGCCGACATCGGCTGAAAGGGTCCAACGCAGCCGTCGGCACTACATGTCTGCAAGAACCTACCCGTTTCAAGGAAAGCCGCGACCTGTAGTCTGTACGTCAGCCAGGGGCGACCTTGTCCACTGGTTGTACCTGTCTGAGTCCTCTGCCGTCTCGACGAGGAAGCTCATGTGGGTCCGTCTCCTCCGCTGCCGGCAGATTTAGCTGCGGCTGCGGCTTCACTCCATCAAAGTAAAACTCGGTGAAGAGGGCCCGAGCACTGCCGCCCGTGAGGTATCCATCCTCTGCTGGTGCAATCTCCGATATGCCGTATTTGTGATGGGGAGACGGGAATCTAACAGCTCCCAGCGCACGTGCGAGGATGTCAGCTCCGATGATTGAAACCTGCGCATCGCCCTCTGCGGCCTGAATTAGGAAGCGTTTCCCAGCAAAGGACTCGTTGTGGCTCAGCCAGCCTGATGACTCTCCTGGGTCCCAGAGCTGTCAAAGAGACAGGGGAAGAGCATAAGTCTCTCAGTCCTCAACAAGAATCATTCATACCTGTTGCATGAGAGACAGCGCAAGCCGAAGGTGAGTTGGCCGTAAAACCTGGATCTTGAGGATCTTCAAGTAGCTCTTGAAGTCCAGACTTCTCATGAGTAGCAGAGCAAGGGGAGTTCCTGGAACGCTCAAGACTGATCTTGTCAAGTAGGGAGAGGAGAGCGTGTATCCAGCACCCAGCACACCGCCCATAGAGACCCCGTAAAAGTACGCAGGAGTTGAGCTGCTGATGGTCTCGGAGCCTGCTGACTTGAAGGCAGCGTTCGTTCGCAGCAAGTTGCGCAAGTACCATATCCCGCAGGCTCCGTTGACGAAGCTCTGCATCAGCTGTGCTGGAACCACCTTGAAGGCGCTGAGGTCACTCAGCAAGATCTTAAAGACGATCGGAAGGTCGAACTTGGACATGCCTGCCGGTTCAAGTCAGGATTTTCGATGGCAATCGTCGGGTTCCACCCCACCTGCAAAATCGACGGCAAACAAGATGGAATTAGTGCGATTTGCGAGACCTTCCAACCATCGCTGCTGGACAGCTTCAGCACGAGTGCCCAAGATCCCGTGACCATAATTGAGGATGAATTCAGATTTCTTCCTCTTGAGCACGCTACAGGGAATCAATGAAGCAAACTGGACATCAACGTCGCCAGAACGGATAGGTACACCTCCTTTAAAAATCGTGAAAAGATCATGACCTGGACCTGGTTGACTCGTGTAGCTCGGGATCTTCATTCTGCCCCAAACTTGTCTGCCCCTGCTGATGACGGCATCACATTGCTCTGCCACGACGTCCTGGACTTCAAACTTGGGGATGAAGAAGGAAGAACGCATCTGCTCCAGCGAATCGAGTACCATGTGTCTCGCCCTGCCTTCAGACCCTTCCCATGACCCTGTACGAAAATCCCAAGCAATCTGCAGCTCTTGCCTCTGCCACCCAACTCTTGCTAGGGTGCCGAAAACCTACAGCATGTTCCGTCACTTCGCAATATGCATACTTTGGCAATTATTACCGTATCTTCGAATACTGCTTGCCGTTGTGGGTCTCCTGAACCATCTCGAAGAGCCGTAAACGTGGTGGATGGCTGGATCAACTGGCCATCCTTCACGTTGCGCAGCCGTCGTACTGCGACAACGTAATGAGCTGAATAGCGAAGCGGAGCAGCCGGCTGAAGTATCAAAACGTAGCCAAATCCCTCTTCCTTCAAGGCAAAATCAAGCTCAACAAAGTGCGGTACAGGCCGTGCCGTTTCGACGTCGATCAGTAATGTGTGGCTTTCTGCCAAGTTGACTGAGAACGGGATGGAGTCCTCCGGGCGCTCTGAAACCTTATTGTCAGGCCGCAAACTTTTGCGGTCTACATCAATTTTTCCGTCTCCAAGTCTAAAGAGCATTGGAGCAAGAATAGAGAAACCATCCAATACATTCCATGCATCAAGATCTAGCGTGACGCGGCCCCCGCTGTTCAGAGGCAGGGATGATTCAATGGGGATACGGACTTTCCAGCCTGTTGAGGATTCCGAGTCTGGACGCATGAAGAAAGATGATGGAAAAGGAAACAAACATTCAGAAGGATCGATCATGTCGCATGCACCGTCCAGAACATAGCAGTTAGCGTCCCCCATGGTAGTAGTGTCGCAGCGTTGACCTGGAATCCAACTTCCGAAAACTCCAAGAAAGACAGCACCAACCATTAGGGATATCACTGCAGCTACGATGAAAAATAAGAGGCAGATAGGAGTTAAGAGTCTGAGAGCAGATACAGAGTGACGATCGGGAAGGAGAGAAGGACGGACGAGAAAGGCATTGAGCAGCCTTCGAAACCCCTCATCGCGTTTGGGTTGCCAGTAGCTGTACCGTGAGGTGTGTAGCGCTCGAAGAAGGAATATTGCTGGAAGCGGAGCAAGGAGAACATCCAAAACAGAGACGAAAGAGAAGAAGTAGTAAGTCCCCTGCCAGTAAATGTTGACCTCCCTAGACGGGCTCGTTTCCCTCAACAGAGCGTCCATTACCATCACAGTGAAGTTCATCATCACGATTGCAAATACCAAGTCGAACACTATGCATAGGCACAGACAGACAGCACGAAGAGAGCTGCAGTACTTGAAGCCTCCTGATCGGATTTTCAGTAACAGAAGGCCACACATCAGACCAAAAGTGCTTCTGAAGAGAAAGGGCCCAGTAGCGACAGGACCTTTGAAGAATGAATAGACTACAAACAGCGGCACAAAGTGCCTCAAAGAAAGAGTAGCGAAACACAATCCCCCCATCTTGAGCTGCCAATCTGTTCCTGCAAGCGCGTTGTCACTGACAAAGTCGTTTGTATTGCCACCCCGATCCATCCCGTGTCCATCCAGCGGCGCGTCCTCTGCATGAGATCCAGAGGCTCTTGCGCTCTCATGGTCATCGTAGAGGGCGTCTTCCTCTTCCTCTCTCCTCTGCAGCTCCGTCAGCTGCACCTCGTCTTCCGCTCGCTCTCGCGTCCCCCGCAGCCGATGCACCCATCCCAGCATTCCCGCCAAACGCCTCAAATTTCATAAATCTAATCGTCCGGCGGGCCCGGCAGTGGGCCGGGCCCGGTCGAACTTCAGGCTTAAACGGGCCGGCCGCGCCGCCGCCCGGACGCGGCCGGGTGCCGGCCTGGGACTCGCCGCGGCACGGTAAGTTATGCCGAGTCGGACCGTCGGGCCGGATTTTCGAATTCAACTTTGTATGGTTCAACGGGAGCGAGCCTTGGGCTTCGAATGCTTTACTCAACTTGAAGGTAACTTAGTAAGCAAATTAAAAATCAGTGCGTGGACAATGGCATGCCCCCGTGAGTGGACTGAGAGGCTTGACCCTGACACTGTCCGGCGCACAGGCCATACGGCGAGAAGAGAAAAGACAGCGAGCCTGAGCCTGTACGGTCAGTCACCGGGTTAGGCCCGCCCCCGGGCCGGACGGTAACTAAGTAACTGATGAATGTTTTTATCGGATCCTCCGGGCCGGCGCCCGCCGGACCGTCGGATCTGATCCGATTGGGCTACTCAGGTTAAAACTTGAAAGCAGAGAGGGCCCTGACACTGTGCAGTGACTGGCTCCCCCGTGATCTATGGCTAACGGTCCGATCCTGGTGACTCAGTGATGAGCCTGATCTGTGATCCTTCACGGTCAGTCACGCGGCTGTGGAACTTGAAAGCATCGTTTCTAGGATCGCAGTCGGTCACAGGTACGGTCAACTGCTCTCTATCCGCAATCGGAAAAGTACTGTCATTCGGTTTGCAGCTGAACGAATTGGCAAGCATGATAGACAGATTCATTCAAGTATTGCTTGTCAGTTTGTCACATTCCTACAAGTTCTTCAGCGAGCCATAACTTCCGCGACATTCATGATCTAAACATCCCATCTTATCGGGTCCAGGGGGAGGGAGGATTTGTTGGATTTGGGTTCCATGGATTGGGATTTTGTTGTTGGCCGAAAGCACCAGCCTGAAGGTCTTTCACTCGCAGGATAGATATCATTCAGGGAGTACAGACCTGTGCACCGTTTGGAATAGGGCTCAGTGTGCTCTGCTGCTGCTGCTGCTGCTGCTGAGGCTGCTGGGAGCCAAAGATCGAACCAAGGCCACCCTGCTAAGCTCGGCATCAGATCAATCTTTCACGGCATAGAGCTCGTACCTGCGTATTTCCTCCGAAGGGAGTGTTACCGAGGAAGCTGGAGGACTGTGAATTCTGCTGGGCAGGCGAGAGACCTCCGAATAATCCCCCAGTTGTTGAGGGTTGGGCTCCACTCGAAAACAATCCTCCGCTCAATCCTGTTGGTTGCTGCGGCTGTTGCTGTTGCTGTTGCTGTTGCTGCGGATTCATGCTGCCGCCGAAGAGCCCTCCACCTACACATGCATTACCGATGTATACACAACAAAAGCACGACAAAAGGTGCTATCTGCTCACCTGATTGTGTCGACCCTGCACGATGAGCAAGCAAATCCAGCGTCAGTGAGATACTATCAATTGCACACAATTGGCAAAAGGTCACCTCCAAACAAGTTACTATTTGGTGAAGAGAAAAGTGAGGAAGACGTAGGATTTGTGCTGCCAAACAATCCCCCAGACGTTCCAGTGGCTGTGTTCCCAACACCTTGATTTTCACATCAGGACGAGTTTTTCAAAGTTTCGCCCACAGACCTGAAGTCGGTGCGCTACCGCCGAAAAGGTTGCTCTGCGTGGTTGTAGGAGGTCCTTGACCGAATAAATTGCTACTTCCACTTCCAAACAGGCTTGTCTGCGGTGGTTTGGGGGCATTTATAGTCGACCCAAACAAACCGCCCGATGAAGTTGGCGATGCTGTGTTGGCAGGGTTTCCGAATAATCCACCGCTTCCGCCTCCAAGAGCATTGTTACTCCCAAAGAGACCTCCGGTGGTAGTTGGCTGGGGCGGGTTTGTACCACCAAACAACGAGTTTGATGCTCCCGGTTGCTGGGAACCTCCAAACAGAGATGTTCCGGTTGGATTCTGAGCCGCAGGTGCAGGAGGGTTGCTCCCAAAGATTGAACTCTGGCCTGCGGTGGAAGATCCGAACAAATTCGACTGTTGGAAAGGTTGCGGCGACGAAAACAAAGATCCAGATTGCACATTTCTATTCTCCTGAGGGACCAGCGGCTCTTGTTTTTGCATTGCTGGCTGAGATTGTGATCCAAATATTCCACCCGAGAACAAATTGTTGCCACTGTTTGCAGTTGTTGATGGAGTGTTGGTCAGGAACCCTGAAATTGGCTGGATGCTGGACTGTTGCTGTGGCTGCATTGGGTTTTGAGGCTGCTGCTGGCTGGATTGACCGAAAAGGCCTCCTCCTAAGCTATTGCCAAACGAATTTCCTGATGCAGGAAAAATGCTGCTCTGTGCCTGTGGTTGTCCAAATGCAGATGCAAATGGATTTTGATTCGATCCAAAAGGATTTGAAGGATTCGAGTTTGATTGTTGGTTGGCCTGAGCATTCTTAGAAGCTTGGTAACTGTCAAACCGTTGCTTGCTTTCTTGCTCCATCTTTTTCTCTCTCTCTTGTATCTGCTGAACATTTTGTCCGCACCATATCGACCAGTAAGCCTTCACAAAAATTCAAAATCAGATTCGCAAAATCCAGAGATCAGTATGTAAATTGCTCACCTGTAATTTCATTTCTTCAAAGCTGGTGTCTCCAGGTACGACAGAAATGCAATTATCATCTCCATGACATGTCAAATGCCAGAGAGGGCTTGGCCCGGAGTCCAAAGTCTTCTTTTTCAAGAAATATTTCACATCTCCATCGCCCTGCAAGAACTTGAAAATCTGTTTTCTTTCCGACTGAGACCATACCTCACGCGTGTAGTAGACGGTGTCTGCAAGTTCTTTCTCAATCAATTCGATGGGTCTTTGAACGTTGAAGTCAGATAGAGGCAATTCCCTTGAGAACATCTGCCGTGAAACTCAATTGAAACATCGCAGGGTCATAGCAGGGTTCGGAGTCTGACCTCTTTGTACAACCTCCTCAGGTCTCGTCCCATGATTCCAGACGGATTCTTCTCCAGCAATGTCTGCATGTTTTTCTTCAATTCCTCCGAAGAGATCCTCGACTCTATTGGCGAGCCCCACGCTCCACCGATTCTGAACCCAGACCCTCCTCGCAATCGCAGGAAGTCTGCACGAGGCTTATACGATGCATGACGTAAGTCGCTTTCCTCAGGATTAGACAATAGAAAGCTGGAAAAATGTAAAAGTAAGAAGCTAATTACATACAGAAGAGTCCCAACAAATCTTGTTACCTCCACTTCACGGCTGCAGGATTTGAGGGTGTGAATTGTTGGCTGCCGTCAGCTATGGGGATGTAGGAGGGCGCAAAGGATTGGAGAAGAAGGACGGACAAGACAGCAACTTCTAAAGGTCCTCTAGTGCGCGGGATTCTCAGCATGCTTCCCTTTCTCACCAAAGCCACCATCGTCGCCAATGCAATAAATACAGTGCTGGACAGGCAGCATCAATAAGAAGATCAGAACAAGTGCATGTTCAATCACCTGGCAACCAATTGTTTTCAGTGCTCCTCAACACATCTACTCGTGCACTTTCAGAGTCGCACAAGACCTCGTTGAGCCAGAGCCCCGGGTCTGATTTCCTCTGATAGTTTGAGCGTCAGGGAAAGACGCAAGAGGGATGGTAGAAAATGAGAACCTGGACGCAAAGATGAGGGAGGTGAGAGCTGTGAGGAGGAGGAGCGGGGCTGTTGAGATGGAGCGATGGCCAAGAGCCGGCAAGGTTCCTCGAGAGCCGGCGGGCGGATGGCGGCAGGGGAGCCGGGGGAGAAGGAAGTAGTACCGGTTGTAGAACTGTTATGAACCACGGTGGGGGTGGACGTTTCCATCACCGGTACTTTTCTATTGCTTGTGGCCAATTTATAGGGGTAGAGGTACAATCGTTTGGCTACCGGTGTGAATTATTCATTCTTTGTAAATAGGGGTATTTTGGCCTTTAATATTCATGGAATGGAGGGGGTAGGGGTGAAGAGCATATGGAAGATGGTGAGGTGGGGTCCATAACCTTGTCGGAGATGGTCAAGATGAAGGTAATGGCGACGAAGCAATGATGAGAATGAGACATGAAGACGAGGAGAGGGAGGGAGGGAGCGACAGACGAAGATGGGGGAGCTGAGGGAGGGGATGAGTGCTAAGAGGGACGGAGAAGATGGGAGAGCTGAAGAAAAGGTTGAGTACAAAGTTTGATGAGCAAGGCCTCAGGACTGTAGCAGGATTTCGGTGTAGAAATTCGAAGATGGGATGACGATGATGCATGTAATGTTGTCATATCAAGTGATTTAAGACCGAGATCCCGATTACACTAGCCAGGTGCTTGTTGCTGCTTTGTATCAAAGATTTGCACTTGGATGAGAATGGTTGGTTTCGGAATATGCTGTTTCGTACTTGATCTTCCCTGGGCATTGCGTTGATGGAGTTCCAGGCAGAGGATTTTGGGATCAATCTGTCGAAGGATGGCTCGAGGATCAAAGTATCCAATGTGAAGGTGAGGGTGTGGAATGGTCGAGCAAGTTAAGAGTCTGAGGTGATATCCAGGTCAACAGCATCGCATCTTCGTCCTGGTGAGCGAACCATGCATGTGCTGGAGCATCGAGGTCCTCATTGATGCACCAGCATGCTGTTCCCGGGCGATGAGATTGTAGAAATTTGCGGGAGGTCATTAGAGAGCGTATCCCTACAAGAGGTTTGCCCAATGAAAGTATTGTGAGCACCCCGGTGACCGAGGTCTTCAAGGCTGATGAATTGTTCAATTCCGAAGATGTCGATTTAACTTGAGGTGAAACGTACATCTGCCATGTTTCTAACCGCTGACGTCTCTTCTTGATCCTCGACTACTCCTTGGGTGACCTGCCGGATCTTTTCCTGACCTGCCGGATCTTTTCCATAGACCACAAAGCGTTGGATTACATCAAGAAAACTTTCTGCGCGTTCGCCTTAGAAACCCGCAAGCAGTGGAAGCCTCGCATGCTGAACATCAACATGCCAACGACGAAGAAGATGATGCCCTGTTTGATTACAGGAGGAGCGAAACAATCCTCAGGTTGGATCCCTGCCTGCCTCATCTGTTGTCTGAAGTTTTCCGTAAGACTGCGTGAAATTGTTGCCATTCAGTCTGTTAGCACAGAAAGACAGCGAAGGTAGGCCCGTGGAACTTCTCCCCGATAATCTCACAGTCCTTGACAATGATTCTCAAAGATCCGAATGCGGGAAAATGCTCAGTTGGTTAGAAGCTTGGTGTCACGATCTGGGTGCAGAAACGTTTCAGGTTGTTTGTTTGGAGCTTCTTGTATGCGCCTCGTGGTGTTAGAAAGAAGAAGCTTGTTTCAGAAAGAAGAAACCTTTTATAGCTTTGTCATGATACCAACTAATCGAAGCAAGTCTGTTTCGATTTGATGGAGATGAAATTTGAGATTTCAACCTGTGCTCCAGCAAGATCCTGTCCGATTGGAGTGCATGCTAGATGTATTGACTCTTCCGTTTCAGACAAACATGGGAAAATCTCCGAATAAGAACTTGACGCCAAACCTTGTTGCGATGTTTAAAGGCAAAAAGAGAGAGCCGATTCTTGTTCACTTACACTTTGATGTGAAGGCTGCATACTCGTGAGTGACACACGGAGTTGGTTGCATTGCAAACTGACGATTGAAACAGAGAAGATGGATGGAAACAGGATCCTTTCTTGCTTTTGCACGAAGACAAGGTGATCAAATCAACAACATGCCACGGCGACGATGCCTCATGCATTCAAGCAGAGGCTCAGCGGGAGGATGGGAGGAAAATGTGACATCGTCGCATGGTTGAGCGTGATCGAGGTGAATGATGACGTCAACCGGTGCAAGAAGTTTTGAATTGGAACACAGAGATATCGAACATCAGCAAGAGACCTCCCAGTCTCTGTGAGATCCCTCAACCCTTTCCCTTTGCCTTTCCCCATCTTTGCCTTTCCGCTCCTTTCCTCCTCTTTCACTCTTCACTTCCCTTTTCCTTCTTCTCCTCCTTCCCGTCCTCTCCTCCTTTTCTTTCCTTCTTCTCATGCTAACTGGCTTCGCAGGTTGTCATCATCTTCGATAGCTGTTTTGAGATCGGCAGCCCGACGATGCAGGGGACACTTGAGGAGGTGAAGGAGAAGTTTCTCAAGTCCCCGTCCGCTCCATCAGGAGACGAGCATATCTTGCAGCCATCGACGTTGCTGCTCTTTTCCTCCTTCAATCCTTCGGACAACATCGAAGCTTGCATGCTCAAGAGCTGCCGGGGCTGCTCTACCTCTCCGTCTCCGTGAGTCTCCTCCTCCTCCTCCTCCTCCTCCTCTTCCTTTCTTGACTTTTCTTCGGCTCCGTTACTCTCACGCCCTCACTCAACCTTCGGCTCCTGCTCGCTGTCTCAGTCCTCGCTCTGTTTCCTCCTTTCCCTCCCTTACTTCTTCAATATCGCCGTCCATCCTCTCGTCCCGGTCTGCTCCTTTGCTCTTCTACCTTCTCCTCCTCCTCCTCCTCCATGTCCAGGACTAGCTGGAAGACGTCTGATCCACTATTTTCAACTCCAGCTGGAAGACGCAGGGGCGAGGGATGAAGGGAAGTGCACGTGCTACCTGCTGGATAGAGACGACGGGGTGGACCGAAGGAGTGACGTTCTGTTGAGAATGATTGTGGTGAACTTGAACATTTCCGATCAAACACTCCCGAGCTCTCTCACTCTCTGGCCAGCCCCTTCTCTCTCTCCAACTTGACCTTGCACTCCCGTCTGCTCCGGAGGATGATACCGCGGGCCATGTCAGCCTCGACGACGAAGTCTTCTCAGGTGCGATGGTGAAGGACTCTGTTGTTCGGCATGTGACAGCAGCTAGCAGGGTTTGATCTCAAAGACTCCATCAAGTCAGCAGACGACATTCCTTCCAAGCTTATGCAAGCTTCAGTCTCCTTCCACGGCATCTCTCAACCTTCGGACCAGCCGGTGAGACGTTTGACATTTTATTTTCCTCTACTTATCCTCACTCTCAACTCATCGCCCTCTTTTCGCCATGGCACTCGCCCCCCCAGATCTCCGCCTACCTCAGCGTCCGCCTTCCTCCCCAAGTTCCTCCCGAGCAAGCAGAGCTGGCAGTGCAGGATATCCTGCTCCAGCAGGTCCCCTCCCCAGCTCCTCTCCAGCTCTCCTCCTGATCAGGCCTGACAGGCGCAAACCTGCGGCATTGCAGGGTCTCGAGTGAAGATTTTGCGTCTCCTTTCGTCCCGCGGGATTCTGCTGCACAAGGGAGGGGAGGGAGGGAGGAGGGAGGTCGAGGAAGCGCTGGAGGGAGTCCATGGAGGGCGACTGAAGGTGAAGAGGTCCTGGCGGAAGAGGAGAGGTGGTGACGTGGACTCTCAAAGTTGGGGCACGACAATTCAACCATCCCCGCTGCAAGGTCGATCCCTCCTTCCTCTTTCCGCCCACCTTTCTCCCCCTCCCCGCCTCCTCCCTAAGTAGTCTCCTCCTCTTCCTTCTTTTCCTCCTCCTCCTCCTACCTTTTCTCAAGTGTTTACCGTCCCTCATCTCATTCCTGCTTCTCTTTCTCCTGAATCCCAGCACTTCCCTGAAACTTCCTTGTAGCTGCCTCCAGGAATTCTTCCAGCAGTGTCCGATCGTCCTTCCTACATGTCGGAAGAGGTGAAGACTTTGCCATGCTCTGGTGTGCACGTTTGAGAACTGACTGTCACTCCTCGTCCTCGTCCTCGCTCGTCGTCCCGATGCTCATTTCTTTCCATCTCCTGCTCCCCCTGCTCTTCCTGCCTCCTTCTTCGTGTCTTCTTTCTTCCGTCACTTTCTCTCCGTCCCTTTCCTTGTTCCACGAACCATGCAACTTTTTCAACTCTTTCGCCTCCTCAATTGTTTTGCATCCTCCTCCTCCATCTCCAATCCTTCAGTGGTGGGCTGGCGGTGGGTGAATGGCGGGAGGAGGAAGAATTTATCAAGTCCATCAAGACCTGTCACAAGATTATCGAGGTCCTCGTCCTCGTCCTCTTCCTCGTCCTCTTCCTCGTCCTCTTCCTCGTCCTCTTTCTCTTCCTCGTTCCTGGTCCTCTTCCTCGCTCCTTTTCTCCCTCCCTAGCCCTCTCAATACGTTCCACACCCTTATGCTATATCAACATCCTCTTCTTTCTGCCCTTCTCCTCGCTTGCTTCAGCCTTCTCCTCTTCTGCTGCTCCTTGGCCTTTTTGCCACTTGCTCGTGGCCCTCTCTCTGCTTTCTTCAACTCACAGGTTTCAGCAGAAGTTTGGCGGTTGAGACTTCAAGCCCGTTGAAAGATAATGACTGCGATCATAATCGTCCGATCATCAAAACATCAACAACATTGTCAAAATCAACATCATCGTCGTTATCACCATCATTTCCAACAGAAATAATAACAACAGCGGCAGCAACAGACACAATCACAGCCACAGCAGCGACAGGAACAATCATGTAACACATGACACACCTCCTGCTGAGATCAGAGCGAAAACCAATCTGTGAAACAATGAAGACAGTCAGCTCTTGACGCAATCATAACTGATTCCCAGAAACAGTAGCAAAAAATATTAATTCAGGACCTGGAGGGTGCTAGAAGGGATTTTATCGTCGACATGCATTTTTTGGACGGGGACTCGTTCCCATCCTTTCTTCTGTTTGACATGGTTCAGAGAGAAAGTACATGATAAAGATTCAAGTGAATACAAGTTCTTGTAAGGTTCCTCCCCATCCTCTACATCCTCGTCATTGTCTTCACGGGTGCCGACTGCTTCGTCGTCGTCGATTTCCTTGTTCTCTGCTCCATTCCCATTTTCATCAAGGTCTTTGATGGCATCTGCAACATCCTTCGCGGCAAGTTTTTGATCGTCTTGCTGCAGTTGCAGCCGCAGCTTTTGATTCTGTTGCTGTTGCTGTTGCTGTTGCTGTTGCTGTTGCTGTTGCTGTTGCTGTTGCTGTTGCTGGTGTTGCTGCTGGTGGTGTTGCTGCTGATGTTGTTGTTGCTGCTGGTGTTGTTGTTGCTGCTGCTGGTGTTGCTGCTGGTGCTGGTGGTGCTGGTGCTGCTGGTGCTGGTGTTGTTGTTGTCGTTGTTGTTGCTGCTGCTGCTGCTGGTGGTGGTGGTGGTGTTGCTGCTTCAGTTGCTGCTGTTGATCTTGTCGTTTGCCATACTGATGCTCTTTCTCTTTCTCTTGCTCTTTCTCTTGCTCTTGCTCTTTCTCTTGCTCTTGCTCATCTCCATCGATCTCTTCATCAACATCGATCTCTTCCTCTCCATCAACATCGACATCATCATCAGATATGCTGAGCGAGCCCAAATTTTCTTCTTCAACGCTCTCCACCTTCTGCACCGCCTGAAGGCCATTATTCTTTTGCAATTGGTCAGATCGAAATAAACAAGTTCCAAGTGATAGCAAGGCAACAAGAAAAACAGCTCACCCTGTTCTCCAGCTTCGAAAGTTTCTCGTCCAAAGATTGCAGCATGTCTCGTCGAGCCCTCAAACTGTTCAGGCGCTCCCTACGCTCCAACATGCTGGGATGCTCCTCCATCAGTGAAAACCTTCTTCCTCTCACCACAGTCACCTTGCTCTTGATGATCTCTCCTCCTCCTCCTCCTCCTCCTTCGCTTCTTCCTTCTTCCATGCTTCCACTCTCCCAGATCTCATTCCTTGCATTGACACTCCTATCCCTTCAACCCTCATGTCAAATGGCCGTACAACTCCGAACAGCATACCATCTTCTTGCCAACCTTTCCTCTCACTCTCACCCATCGACTGTTCCTCATCTCCACCCTCGTCCTGCATGGTTTGGTCAGAATTTCGAGCCTTAGGGCAAGGGCACCACCTTTTGATCGCCCAGCTGGCTGATTTCAATCACGTTGTTCTTGAATCCGTTGGCTGTGATGGAAGTTTGCTGAGCAAAGAAGACAAGTCAGTGGGAACAAACATGGCAAGAACTCTACCCACACCTGAGTAGAGCAAATCCATGTTGCCTTGTCGATGACAAACTTGTACTGGTAAGCTCCAGGTGCCAAATCCAGACTTGTTACCCACCTGCATGACCCGCAGTAAGTTTTCTCTTCTCACGCACTAGTACCGTGTTTGCTCTCTAGTACAAAACATCCGCATCACCTCTGTACGTCCTGCCGCAACTCCGTCTTGCTCTATAGCACCGTCATTTTCCAAACATACTTAAGACTTTGTTGCACCTGCCAATCGTCCCATGAGCCGACCACTGCGACCGACTGTACACCAGGAAAAGAAGACAGCTCTGACTTGTCCATGAAGAACTCGATCTGTTTCACATCGCTCATCCTCTCAGCTCCTCCTCTCAGTTGCATTCTTTGCTCAACGACCAGTGGCATACGGAACGACGACGACAAGTCCACCGTCCCCAAAACCACGACAACCATCGCCATTGAACAACTTCTACCACCAAACATCTTTGATGATACAATTTTCTGCTGGATGATCCTCTGAGTCCAAGTCTACCTGGCTGCTTCAGACTGGCTGCTTCAACTTCGAGACCACTTCCGCATTCCTTCTATCCACGCATCTTCAGCTCACTCGATATCACCTCCCGTGTCGATCGAGCGCTTCTTCCATGTCTCTCCTCTTGTTTGTCCTCCTTGCACTAGTCTTCGTCGTTCTCTTCCTCCTGCTCCTTCTCCCCGTCCTCCTCAGACCTTATCGTGGTCCGGCATGGCCTCCAGCACGATTTCATTCGATTGAAATCCACTCATTACACTTTCTTGAAAAATTCCTCCCTGGTTTAAAGGATTCAGTTCGATTGCAACCAAACAGCGCCATGGCGGCGGGTGGCGTTCGGGTGGACACTGCGCTTGCACCATGTCTAGTGCTGGGCTATGCCGACATCTCTTCCTCGGGCGCGCGGGCCGTCATGCTCCTGAGAGAGCTCCTCAACAAGGAAGTTCCGGAAGCAAGGAGGACAGGATCAACGGGGACCCTGTGGTATCGCCATGACAACGGAGTACAGCGGGATTGTGCGATAGCATGGGCGGGGGTCGATCCTCTAGCTAACCTCTACGTCGATACATTTTACAATGATAGCGGAGAAGCAGTGCTGTCTTTGATATGCCTCAACTCACAGATCGTTGAGAAGAGCACGTCGTCGGTAGCTCTCAGCCTGGTGCAGAAGATCATACAGGATGAGGTAGGATTTTTCTGTTGGGAGGGTGGAGGTGCATGACACAAATCTAAGGTGAAACAAGTCTATCTGCTATGCGGCTTGAGATTCAACCCGAAAGCAGACAGCCTCCAAGATAAAGTCCACTTCTCCTCCCTTGGCCCGAGCAACATTGAGCACCAGCACCTGCCGGAGTTCGATCCGCGGACGAGATTGAACGACAGCTTCATGTCAGCCTTTGTTCAGCTCCTGAAACTTGAGAAGGGCATTGAAACAACTCTCTGCATCGTCCCTGCCCATCGTCTCCCTACCCCTCTCTGCCTCAACCTCCCCCCGTGTGAGCCGGACAGCAGCAAGGGCACCTATATCAACCTGATCCTGGCGATCGAGAATCTAGCGCTTGGGGGCGTCATTAAGGTATCTTCAGCTCTAGTCTTGTCGTGTGTCTGATCTTGTTTGACCTTGCAGAAACTTCGAAAAGGTTCAAATTTACAAGAAGCTGATTTACCGACAGTCCATTTCCACCCAGTGTCTACACTTACAATCGGAGAGTTCGCTCCGACTGATCCTGATTCTACGCTATCATTATACAAGTAAAGGAGAGGTACCCGGAGCATGGCGAGACGTGTACAATCCCTGCATGTAGAGCTCTCAGCACAATCCGTAATCACCGCTCGTCCTCATCGATTTCAGCTGACAGTCGATTGAACAGCCCGAGCAGATTTGGTCTCATTTCCCTGATGAGCTTGCGCACGATGTTGGCATCCGACAACGACCTTGCCGACATATCTGTGAAGACAGCTTGTCAACCCTCACGCCCTCTCAAGTTGCGCGTACCTCCTTCTTCCTCTCTCAATGCCCTTACAACATCTGCTGTTGACGTGCTGGCTTGATGGATCATACCCGGGAGTTTCGAGTTTCCCCGCAGATCCAGGTATGTCAAGCTCGGGATCTGAAAGATTTGTCTCGGCACTCGCTGAAGTCTGTCGTCAACATCCCTCGCCACCTCCATCGCAACCTACTGAGAGATCGTTGTACTGCGCGTGCAGCTGGCTGAGCCGGAAGAAGTGTCCATCCAGCGAGGCTGGCAGTCGGTACAGGAAGTTGTCGCCTAGCTTCAAGGTCTGCAGTTGTGTCAGTTTGCCGATGTCCTGCGAGGAGGAGCTCTTGTCAGTGAGCGACGAGAGCAGGACCAGTCTGGATCACCTCGGGCACATGCGTGAGGCAGTTGAAGGAAACGTCCAGCCAACGGAGAGACTGGCAGGAAGTTCAAGACATGCTGGTCAGCATCACACCTCCTTGCTTGTACCTTCATCATCTTGATGCTCGAAGGCAGAGATCGTATCCCATTCCACGACAAATCCAGCGACGTCAGCAGCTTCAAGCTGACGATACAAGGAGGGATGGTGTTTAGCCCACACCCTTGGATGGAAACTCTCTCCAGCAGCCGGTGCGGGATGATCTCGCTGCTTCTGAAGGGCTCCAGTCTCATGCTCACTTCCCTGCTCTGACTTCCCTGCATAGCTTGACCGAGCGCTTGCTCGTCCTCCCTTGAAGCCGCGGCAGGCCGGCTCGTTCTCGCTCGCCGACTTCCATCCAGGTGGCTCCTCTGGTTCTGCGATCTCACATCGTCTTTCCGTGCATGGCTCTGACCTGCCCTCTCATGCAAGCGGCCTGCGGCCTGGTCGAGCCTCCTTGTAGGGCTCAAGGACTGTGCAGCGGTCCGGGTTCGAACAAACACGCACCTTCTCTCCTGCTTGCAAGCTCTGGCATGCCCAGCCGCAGCGTGCGCCTCTGACTCAATGGACGAGAAGCTGGATCTCAGTACTCCTGGCTTCACCAGCCTCCCGACCAATGGCCTCCGCCTCTCCCCTGCTCTCTCCTCTTCTTCGCTCCTCTGGCTTCCAGGCAGAGAGAGGTTGAAGCAAGAGAGCCGCACCGCGTCTCCTCTCCTCGCCCTGCCGCTACATGCTGCTGAGGTCGTCATCTCATCCTCCCTTCATCCACAGAGCTCGCCATGACCTTCTCCTGCCTCCTCCCCCTCCCCCTCCCCTCCCCAGGCCTGCTTCCCTTGCCCCGCGTAAATAAGTATCGAGGCTGCAGACAAGTTTGCGGCAGTCAGAGCAGGCGCAATGGAGAGCGAGGAGGAGCGCGCCCGACGCGATCGGCGCCATGCAGCTGGCGACATGATATGATCACTGTCCTCCTCTCGCATGCTTCCCCGTCTCCCGATGGAGCACGTGGCGGCAAGACTGCTCTTGCTCGTGCTCGCGATCTCGCGTCTCGAGCCGGCTGATGTTTCTGCGCCCAGCCTAGCAGGACGGAGGCAGAAGCATGGATTCTTCCATGCGTATCCCCTTGGAGACTTGAAAGACGAAGATGGGGCGGTATCCACCATCAAGCTCGACATCGAGGGCGGCAACTCAAGTCTTCTGCCATGGTTGAACTCCGCCCAGGACGGGATGAACGAGGGTCGTTATCTGGAAGCAGCACGATGCTACGAGAACGCCCTTCGCATCTCCCCAGGGCTTCCTCTAGCTGCGAACAACCTTGCATACATCCAGGCAGTGCACTGGAAGAACCTGACGGGGGCGGAGGGAGCCATCCGCTCGATGATACCGTTCAACTCTTCTTTGGCTCCTCTGCTGAACCTTGCCAGCATTCTTTGGCACAGGCAAGCTTTCTGCGAGCCTGCACTTGACTTTCGCTGATCTCAAGCTCAGGGAAGACCCTGACTACGAAGAGGCTGAGCGAATCTTCAACGGGGCCATCCATCTCTTTCAGAATCACTCGCTCCCGCTGGTGGCCTATGCTGAGTTCCTGGTCTTGAGGTAGCCAAAACGTGGAGTACAAGCGAGGAGGTCGATCCTCGCATACGTGACGCTCCTGTACTGGTCTCAGGCCCCCCACTGAGAGAAACGTCTCATCCTTGAAGCTCCAATCAAACTCCTCCGGTGTCATAGGGGCTGCGCAGCAGCAGCACGGTCATCCTGCGAATCGGACACGCAGGAAAATCCATTCCTACCTCCCGCAGGTGGTTGGCAGGAGCCGCCATGCTCCGCACCTGAACTGTTGGACAGATGAAGGCAGAGTACATCAAGAAGAAAGGGAGAGACATCCTCAAGGCAGACGAGCTTCTCAAAGTTTGTGTGGGGGGCTAAAAGGGCGACGCTGAGACCGTGAGCTGCAGAGGGCGTTGTGGCTCAATCCGAAGCACACAGGAGCGAGGACAGTGCTGGCATCTCTCAAGGTTGGGATCGGCAAGAGGAAGGAAGCGGAGGCTCTTCTGCGGTATGAACTCTCTCACGTTCCTTGTTGTTGAGCGGCACTATGTTAGGAGTGCGCTAGAGATCAATCCCAAGGACTCTGAGTGTATGAACCTTTATGGATGTCTACTGTCACAGACAGGGAGAGACAGTGAAGCCTCTCTGATGTACAGGCGAGGAAGTTAGATGGAGGAGATTGATCTGCTGAGACAGCGTCTGTTCTTCCCCAGGAAAGCTCTTGCTCAAGATCCTCAAGACCTTGCCGTCATCCTTGAGCTGGTGAAAGTCGTTGAGAGGTGCGATGAGAATTGGGAGGACGTGGTCTCTCTGTATCGGTGAGGAGAAGTTCATCTGTTGTCAAAGCATGACGCACGTCAGCCGAGCTGCAGCGATCGAGCCGGAGAACCCTGATCATTACTTCAACCTCGGGAGGGTTTTGGGGTCCTGTGGCAAAGATCGCAAGACTGCTGCCTACTTCTTCACCATCGCCAAGAGCCTCGACCCCTACCATGCTACATCCTGGAACAGGTCTTTGATCCTGATGCTCTGAGAGAAGAGTAAGACATCTCTTCGTTGCAGTCTTGCTCTCTCGCAGTTTTACTTGAAGCAAGCTGATTTGGCAGTCAAGACTTTTCGGGTCAGTCGACCGATCGGATGAGGACGATGATGATCGTTCACCAGGACGCGCTCATGCTGATACCTGACAACCTGGAGCTTCGTTCCAACTTCGCGACTGTGTTGCAGATGAAGGGTGAGATTGATGAGGCAACATATCATTACGAGGTCTGCCAGACTCGTTGGTGCATCTTGCCTGATAGCGATGCAGGCGTTGCTCAAGATGGATCCTCATCATGCACAGACTCTGTGCTCCTACAGCACCATGATATCCCAGCGCTATCAGGTCAGGACTCCTCCCCGTCGGTCTCATCTGGCACATCGACATTTTGACTCGTGCGTTTGCTCCTTTGCAAACTGCCAGGACCATAAGAGGGCCCTGGAGATGTTGAGACTTGCATCGAGGCTGGAGCCATCCGTCAGGCAACTTGCAGCTACAGGACGAGGGAGGTGCTGACGTGACGTGGCAGCGAGATCCACAGCCGGCTGCGGCGAGTCGAGCACGAGCTGCGCAATGGTGTAGCTTCGCGATTGGTTCAAGAGGATAGAAAACAATAATGAGGGGATAGCTAGCTAAGAAGCTCGTAATGCGATGGCTGCGTTCACTCCGGCCCCAGCTGGGGTCTGACTGCCTTCAACGCTCTTCCCACTCTTCGGCCTTGCACTTGTAGGTCTGGATGCCACCTGACAAGCGCCGGTGAGCAACATCAACGGGGATGGCGCAGGGAGGAAGGAGGAGGGAGGCGAGCAGGAGCAACACGAAAGGAAGGAAGGGGCACTTACCAGCTTCGATGTTGCGGAGTCCCGCAGGAACTCCTCCACGTTGTCCTTCCTCTCTGTTCGGCTCCCCCGCCCGTCGTTGGTCTTTTCCTCCAGCCCTCTTGTCGTTGCGATCAGCGGGGGATAGATCTGCGACTTGTGCGAGTCCACGATGATCTTGGTCCTCGTCGACGTCGGCAGGGCCTGACTGACTCGCTTCACCGTGTTCTTCCTGGCAAGCTCCTCCTGATGGATCTGCTGAAAGAATTGTCGCAGCTCCTCCTGCTCTCCCGCCTCATGCTGTGCGTCCATATTTTCCAGTTGCTCCTCGAGCTCCTCCTGGGCTGCCATGTTCTCATCGACCCTCCTCTCCAGAATCCTGCGGTCAGGTGTGACAGGCCGGATCCCTTCCTCTGCTAGCTCCTTGTTGAACGCCTGCCACAGAGTGGCTTCATGCGCCTGCAGATACTTCTCGATCTGGAAGAGCTTCTTCTTCTCCTCTGTGTCCAACTCGTCCCTCGCCGTGTCAAAACCGAGTTTGACAAGCAGGGAATGGATCTTCGTGTGCAGGTTCTTCAGGGTCAGGTGCTCAACGAGCTCTCCCGACCTCATGTCTTCCTCTCTCCTCAGATTGACGCCTCTGATCTCCAACTCTTTCCTTTCCTCCTGCAGGATGTAGTCTTCCTCTTCCCTCCACAGCCTGATCAGCAGGTGCGTCACCGCCTTGTTGGCGACTGGCTCCCTCAGAGTCCTAAGCTGCTCCAGCAGGCCCTGATTCTCAACCAGTTGGCACATGCAACTCACGACCAGGAATTGCAAGAAACGGGGGCACTTGTCAAGCAGCAGCACCAAAGCCTCTAGCCCTCCCTTCTGCTCGAACAACCTCTCGTTCTCTCTGTTCCCGCACACGATGCACCAGACTGCATCCACAGCAGTCAGAGACATCGGCTCCATCCTGATCGTCTCCTCCACCGTCCACTCAATGTTCTCTATCAATGCATCCAGGCCCTCCAACGCCGAGACGATGTTCTGGTTGGCAGGGCAATTCTCACACAGTCGAGCAAGGACGCTAAGTGCATCCTGCCGGATATGGAACGGATGCATGCTCTGCTCCTTTACCAACGAGATCATCATGGCCACAGCCTTCCCTCCAAGCTCTTCTTGGAAGCCAGGAAGCTTTGCACACTGAATGAGGAGACGAAGGCAACCGGAACGAAGACTTTCCTCCGACTGTTCAGAAAGAAATTGGAGGATGATGGCGAGGCCTCCGAGCTGGATGAAGAGATCCGGAAATTTCGGCACGAGGATGACGAGAGAAGACAAACATTCGATCTGGAGCTGTCTCTGTTGTTGCCGGGAGAACTTCTTCCTTGCAAGATGGTTGACATACCTTTCGTCCAAGTGCAAGACCAGGCCTGGAATAAAGGAGTGGTGTTGTTTGATTCTATCCATGCAAGCTGGGTTCTCGGACAGCAGGCAAATTATGTGCATCATGGTCCGCTTCATCTCAAAGTCTTCGCTCGAGGAGGTCAAAACCGACGACTTTACATCGTTTCTTACTTCACTCTCGCTGGCAGATGAAGTAGTCAACAAGGTTTCCAGGAAACCGTTGGCGATAAAGAATTCATGGATTTTATCCTGCAGGGCAGAAACATAGTCAGCATCAGAAATCTGACATGGAGAGGAGATAACGACCTTCTCCGCCAAGTAATGCAGCACCAGCAGCAACTCATTCCTCAACTCCTTGTCTTGCGATCGATAACCTTCCTTCAACAGGTCTGTGATGACCTGAGCAAACACGTCTGCCGTCCTCTTGGTACCAAGTCGCTCAGCGGCAGACGGGACATTCTCCATACAATTCCAGAGAATCTCTACCGATATCACGCATATATGTGATTTGAAACCATGCAGAAGAGCTTCCACGGCGTACTCCAAACAATTTTGCTGTGAAATCTGCGCTGCCAGTTCGTTTCTGCGAGAGAGTTCGAGCAGGAGCTGTAGAAGTTGGAGCAGTACCTTCTTGTCGAGTTCCCCCCTCTGAAAGACCTGTCCGATGTTTTCAATGGCGCTGCTGCTTTCGAGAATTTGATTCCGAAAACTAATGCTAGCGGGCAACCCTTCGTCAGTCGTTGAATATGCGATCATGGCTGCTGCCGCCGAAAGCTGAATCTCAGGAATCTTAGACGATATAAAGGAGCAGATTACTTGTACGATTTCGCTCAAAGAGTCAAAGTTTCTGTATTCCTCGCTCGCTATCTGTTTAACAAAGGGCTTGGAGCAAATGTTCAACAGATCGCAAAGAGGCTCAACAAACTCTGTCATCCCTTGATCCACCCGACCCCCAACATGTTTGAAAATTTGGACGAGCTTATGAATGTCTGCAATGAAGAACCCGTCGCTATAAGCCTTGCTGATTCTCATTAACGTTTTCACCTGCCTGTCATAGAGCTCTGCGCTATGTTTGTTCGTGAGCAGCATGACGAGCGTTGACAGCATGTCTCTCTTCACAACATCATCCTCATCCTGCTTTGTTGTCTTCCCCTGCTTCTCTACATCTCGTCTCGATCCCCCGACCGCACCCTGTGCTCCCTCGCCGCCGCCGCCGCCTTGTCCCGCCATGCTCCAACTGCCCTCCTTCAGTTACAGTCGTTACGAGGGTTGTTTTAAAACAATTTTAAACTAAACGTTACGATCGTTACACTTTCTGTGAGAAAGCGCGGGAACCATGATGGCGGCGGGCGAGGAAGGGGAGGAGAAGGAGGTGACGGCAGCAGATCAGGTGAGAGAGGCGACATGGGAGGCGGTAAGAGGAGGAGGAAGCAGCATGAGGGACAACCTGCAAGGACAGTCCCAAGTGTCTGATGAGAGTTTGCGGACTGGACAGGAGATGTCGTGACTTGATTAAGCTGGTTCCTCCTCTCTTGAGCGATGACCAAAATGAGGTCATTCGATGACATATATGTGTCATTATTGCATGTCTATCAACGTGTCAATGCTTTATTGTTTGGATGCATTTCTTGCGTGAAAGCAGGATATCAAATCAAATGGCTGAACACCAAGTCAGAAGTGTTCGACGTTCTGACAATCTGAATGCCATGTATCATTCCAGGCAGATATCAACGAATTTAGTAAACTGAACATCAGATTCCATGAGTTGGAGGATGACATCAAGTCCAAGAAGGTATATTCAAGCTTGGTTGATGCAATTGAAGATTTTGCAGGACCACCTCCAAAACCTGCAAGATTGCAGTAACGAGATTATGATGCTCCTCGATGATTCTGAACCAGTCAAAGTACTTGAACTTCTTCAACATTATCAGATGTTTGATGTCCTCTTCAGCTGTCTGTCGGAGAAGCTTTCGTTGAGCTGAACCAGGAAGATGCGCAAGGGCATGTCGACAAGTGTATTGAGGAGGTGGAAGGGGAAACAAACCAACTGCAGGCTGAAATCCTCACGGTAAGACTATCCTCAAGACCCGCGTCCGGTACTTATCAGCCATGTGCACAGGTGAAGTCGAGGATGAAGGAACTCAAGGCCAGGCTGACGCTCAAGTTTGGCAAGAGCATCAACCTAGAAGAAGACGAGAGTTGATCGCAATCGTTTACTCCAAAACATTCTGTGGCAGGCAAATGCATGTTCCCGGTAAATCACAAACTACACATTCTTGTTCAACGATCATCTATCTAGGGTCAAGAGCTTGACCTGTGTAGTGGAAGGATAGAGACGAGCAAAATGAATACAACAATGGATGAGGAATACTCCTGCTCCATGTGAAAGAATTTGGAAATGTACAGAGGAAGCAGTAGGGTGTTCTGTATCTCATGAATGCCCCCCATTTCATTTCACGACTTCTCTTCTCTTCATGTAGTCTTCAAACGTCTCTGCATCCCTGGGAGAAAACTCAGGAGCAGCAGCTTTGAACCAAATCACTCACGGAGCATTGCTTTTCTTCGTGCTTGCTGTTTGGAAGTATCTCTTGTCGTACAACCACTGCGCCGCTTGTGCCTTGAACGCCTGCACTTTTTTTTCACAAAGCAACAAGATTCGCTCAATACACGACCTGGTCGTTCTGTTCCGATCCCGAAGAGATTTTTGCCATGACTGTAAAGCAAACGATCAAGTCAGGAAGAAGGACGTGTGATCGCCTGCATGTTGACACCTGACTTTTGACGCTGATATAAATAGTCATGATAGAAATGAACCGGCCTTGAGTTCTTAAGGACAGATACAGATCCGTCCTCAGAGTCTTCATTTCGAGCTGAAGAGATTAGATCTGGAAATCATTTCAGCTTGTACAAGGAGACAAAGGAGGGTTGGAACCGTCAGAGCTCCCTTCATCGTCTCTCGCCCTTCCTCGAGGAACGTAACCTCCCGTAGTTGAGTAGCTGATGCGCTTGCCTGCAGCTGCAGAAACAGGGCGAGAATTGTCTTCTGGCTGAGAGAACTTGACTGCTGTCGAAGCTGAAAGATTGGGAGAACTTCTGCTACTACCCAGGGCACTATAGCTCTGATCCTGTCGTCTTTTCATGTACTCCTCGAACGACATCGCCGGCCTGCCTCCCTCGTCAGCCTCTCCCTTCTCTCCCTCCGTCTCAGTCACTCACGGCACGTAGGTCTGCTTGGACTTAGGGTCGTTGGGGTCGACCCTGGTCGAGACCGGGTCACGGGTGTGGGCCTTCTTCTCGCCGCCCCAGCCGGCGTCAGGGAGATCTCCGGCATCCTGTGCTGGCTTGCCCTGCCAACCGCAAGTCAGATCAAGGCAATAGGTAAGCAAGCTCAGCTACCGCAGGTTCATTGTACTGAGGAGCGTAGGAAGAAGCAGGGGCGGAGGCGGGGGCCGAGCGAGCTCCGGGAGTGTATCCGCCAGTGGTGGAGTAGCTCACGCCCCTGCTCGGAGCAGCCGAGGACTGGGGAGCGTAGGAAGGAGCAGCGCTGTACGAGGCCGAGGCAGCAGGAGCCGGGCTGGCCGAGCGAGCTCCGGGAGTGTATCCGCCAGTGGTGGAGTAGCTGATGCGTCCGCCAGAGGGAGCCGAGGACTCGGAGTTCGCTGAAGGCTGCTCTGAGCCGTACGAGGCCGAGGCAGCAGGAGCCGGGCTGGCCGAGCGAGCTCCGGGAGTGTATCCGCCAGTGGTGGAGTAGCTGATGCGTCCGCCAGAGGGAGCCGAGGACTGGGGAGCGTAGGAAGGAGCAGCGCTGTACGAGGCCGAGGCAGCAGGAGCCGGGCTGGCCGAGCGGCCGCGAGGAGTGTATCCGCCAGTGGTGGAGTAGCTGATGCGTCCGCCAGAGGGAGCCGAGGACTCGGAGTTCGCTGAAGGCTGCTCTGAGCCGTACGAGGCCGAGGCAGCAGGAGCCGGGCTGGCAGAGCGGCCGCGAGGAGTGTATCCGCCAGTGGTGGAGTAGCTCACGCCCCTGCTCGGTGGAGCCGAGGACTGGGGAGCGTAGGAAGGAGCAGCGCTGTACGAGGCCGAGGCCGCAGGAGCCGGGCTGGCCGAGCGGCCGCGAGGAGTGTATCCGCCAGTGGTGGAGTAGCTGATGCGTCCGCCAGAGGGAGCCGAGGACTCGGAGTTCGCTGAAGGCTGCTCTGAGCCGTACGAGGCCGAGGCAGCAGGAGCCGGGCTGGCAGAGCGAGCTCCGGGAGTGTATCCGCCAGTGGTGGAGTAGCTGATGCGTCCGCCAGAGGGAGCCGAGGACTGGGGAGCGTAGGAAGGAGCAGCGCTGTACGAGGCCGAGGCAGCAGGAGCCGGGCTGGCCGAGCGAGCTCCGGGAGTGTATCCGCCAGTGGTGGAGTAGCTGATGCGTCCGCCAGAGGGAGCCGAGGACTCGGAGTTCGCTGAAGGCAGCTCTGAGCCGTACGAGGCCGAGGCAGCAGGAGCCGGGCTGGCCGAGCGGCCGCGAGGAGTGTATCCGCCAGTGGTGGAGTAGCTCACGCCTCTGCTCGGAGGAGCCGAGGACTGGGGAGCGTAGGAAGGAGCAGCGCTGTACGAGGCCGAGGCAGTAGGAGCCGGACTGGCCGAGCGAGCTCCGGGAGTGTATCCGCCAGTGGTGGAGTAGCTTACTCGATTAGCTTGCGGTGTAGATGTTTGTGGCTTGGAGTTTGTTGATGTTGCCTGAAGTGAATCATTCAGTTGATCTTGTCGTCTTTTCATGTACTCCTCGAACGACATCGCCGGCCTGCCTCCCTCGTCAGCCTCTCCCTTCTCTCCCTCCGTCTCAGTCACTCACGGCACGTAGGTCTGCTTGGACTTGGGGTCGTTGGGGTCGATCCTGGTCGAGACCGGGTCACGGGTGTGGGCCTTCTTCTCGCCGCCCCAGCCGGCGTCAGGGAGATCTCCGGCATCCTGTGCATTCTGCAAAAAGGCAGGTTACAGGAGATTGAGATAGCAATACACATACAGTTACTGATGATGCTTGATTCTGTTTGTTCTGCATGTATTTCTCGAATATACTCATTTCTTCACCCATCGCCTTTGCAGGTTTTGCCTTCTCCCCTGTTGTTTTGCAGTGTGAACAGTGTGGCAAGTTTTGCAACTGCGTGTTGAGATTCAATTATTTACCTTGATTTCTTCTTTTCATGTACTCGTCGAAGGAAACCGTTTGCCTGAAGAGAGACCATCACACTGTCACACCATAGTGTCATGCATGCATACTGTCTGGTCGAGGGCTCAACGTTCGAACTCTCGCTCCTTGATTTTGCCACCGACTTCTGCAACCCAGGCATCAGCGAGAATTTCATGGCCGTCAACGAACTCACCAAATCCACAACACCACTTGATGCAGCACGCAAGGGCCCTGACACTGGGGCGATAACGCTATTCGGTGCTTTCTGGGCTGGGCAACCACCTGTCATGGCTACTGGCGCGTTGCATCACAGTACTCACCAGAGCTCTGTCTGCGTTTGAGATACTCCTCGAAGGTTTCCGTGGGTCTTTGTTTTGAAAGTTTCAGCAAGAAGCATCCTGATCTTGCAGAAGGCAACTTACGGAATGTATGTCTGTTTTGACTTAGGGTCCGCCGGGTCGATTTGCGTAGAAGCAGGGTCTCTTGTATGTGCCTTTTTCTCCCCTCCCCAGCCCGCATCTGGAAGATCTCCTGCGTCTTGTGCTGGTCTAGATGACATCCGGAGAATAGTGCTTGCAGAGGCCTGACAGAGCAACAAGAATCGTCAAAAAATGAAACTACGAGAAACAGTGATTTTCATGCACAAATCATTTCACAAAGTTTCTTCTTCATAACACAGGGGCAACAGTCAAGTTTTCAAATCTTCGGCAAACGAATTTGATCTGCATCTTCCCCTCACCGTCGCGTATGCGCCCGGCATGGGAGCTGATGGCATCGGCGTAAGCATGGCGGGATTGCGGCGGGAGTAGCAGGTGACGATTGGTAGGGTAGTCTTTGGTGAAAGAGACGGGTAGTCAGAAACCTGAGGTGGACTCGGGAAAAGTTCTAAGGGTGAAGTCCGATGGGTCGGGGTCTATGGAAGTCGAAAAGGGGGTAGGGGTAGATTCATGAGACCCAAGGCCATCTCTAGGGTTGCGAATACCCCCAAATTCGATGTCGTCGAGGGGGTGTGACCATGGCTTTTGCATTGATGACGGGGTGGGGATGCCAAACGCGTCGTTGAAAATAAGGTAGGGTGGGATATAGTTTAGGCATCACGAGGGTGGGGTGGGGTTGTTTTTACAGGGGATACAAGGCGGAAACGAGGGGTACACGTGAGGAAAGGGTTCGTATCACGGGGTCATTCTCTTAGAAGGAAGAAGCCACAAGCACGGGTACGTTATAATATTACCAGCACCCCTACCCCCCATTATCCCATCGTTGGAAAAAAGAAAGCATACACCAAGGTTTTTACAGGAGGAAAAAAGAAAAGAAAAAGAAAGAAAAAGAAAGAAAAAGAAAGAAAAAGAAAAAAAGATGAAAAAAATTGACCCCACCCACGTACCCATCTCCTCCTACCTCCTAAAGTACTTCATCCCTTACAAGCGTCTCTACTGGCTAGGGTCGCCCACTACCGAAAATGAGCTAAAGCAGTACGCGTTTAGACATAAAAGGAATGGGGGAGGCATTTGGTCAGCACTGCTTGGCTTGCAAGGGCCCCCTTTCACCGACGGGTGGGTGAAATACATGTAGTAGGTGTCGATCATCGATAGAGGGGTACCCATTCTACCCCTCGGTGTCTACCCCCGACCAAAAGAGTCTAAACTCCCGGGTTCCTGGGCCGGGGGCGAAGGCCTAGGTTCTCTTGAAGCTGCTTACCAGGTGCAGCCCTTTATACCTGCCGGAGCTAGACCCGGGGGTGGGGGGTGGGGGGGGGAGGGAGGGGGGTAGAAATCCTGCAGGTTGATGGGAATCGGCAGGGTTCTGGGGTAGGAACCTCTTAGAGGACATCTGAGGCGGGGGGGCGATTCTAGTGCTGGGGCGAGCCTGAAACAATACCCCCCTACCCCCTCATAACCCCAAAAAGACAGGTACAGGTGGTAAAAGTACGCTGAGATCAAGGCTGGTGAACCTCCTTGGACCCCATTTCTTCCCTTCAAATACCCCCTGGATTTCCTAGGACCAACCCCTTCTGGGACCTGTAAAGAGAATCGGAAGGGGGTAAACGCGACCTTCTAAGAGGTAGTACCCACCTGGCGAATCCCACTTGACTACCCCACGTTTTCCCTGACCACCCACCAAAATCCTTATTTTTCTCTTTTTTTTTTCCTCCCCCCACTTAGGGGTATCCCCTTCATCTTGCCCTTCCACGATCCCTCCATTCCTCACCGCATCGCCGCTTGTTGATCGCCATGCTCTCCAAGCTGCCAACTGCAGCCTTTGCTCCCACTGTCAATCCTGTGCTTCCTGGGTCTCATGTATCCTCGGTAAGTACAATGACAGAAGATTGTCTTGCTATCCCTTGCCGACATTGTGCTAGGCCACTGCCCCCACTGTCCTCCGCATGTCCTATCGGCCTGCGCAGGATGCTGGAGATCTACCTGATGCCGGCTGGGGTGGAGAGAAGAAAGCACACACCAGGGATCCGAAGCCTACCAGGATGGATCCAAGTGACCCCAAGGCTAAGCAGACTTACGTTCCGTAAGCAGTTCGTTGTGACTGAGAAAGTATCTGACATCTGTTAGGCCTGCTGAATCCTTTGAAGAATATTTGAAGAGACGTAATTCTGGAGGTAATGCAAATTGAAACATGTTGAAATCATCCATTGAGAATGTCTGCAGGGTCCAAGACTGCGCAAACATATGTTGCACCAATCTCCGGTTCGTCGTTCTCTGCAGGCAGCGGCGTTGTGGATCTGGTTGGTCATTACATTGAACAAAGATTGTTCTCTGATTTTGCAAGTTGCAGAAGTCTGTGAAGAGCTCTCGTGCTGAGCCGTCAGCTGATTCGAAGCCATCTCTGTTTGAGGAGTACATGAAGAAAAGGCAGGGTGCCACTGCCCAGCCAGCAGCTGCTGCGGCCCCTTCGTACGGAGGAAAGCCAGCTCAGGATGCCGGAGATCTCCCTGACGCCGGCTGGGGCGGCGAGAAGAAGGCCCACACCCGTGACCCGGTCTCGACCAGGGTCGACCCCAACGACCCCAAGTCCAAGCAGACCTACGTGCCGTGAGTGACTGAGACGGAGGGAGAGAAGGGAGAGGCTGACGAGGGAGGCAGGCCGGCGATGTCGTTCGAGGAGTACATGAAGGCACGCCAGGGAGGATCCGCAGCCGCACCAGCGCCAGCTGCGGCAGCATCATCTCCCGCTGCTTCTTATTCTCCATCTGCAGCGCCATCAGGCGGACGCATCAGCTACTCCACCACTGGCGGATACACTCCCGGAGCTCGCTCGGTCAGCCCGGCTCCTGCTGCCTCGGCCTCGTACAGCGCTGCTCCTTCCTACGCTCCCCAGTCCTCGGCTCCCTCTGGCGGACGCATCAGCTACTCCACCACTGGCGGATACACTCCTCGCGGCCGCTCGGCCAGCCCGGCTCCTGCTGCCTCGGCCTCGTACAGCGCTGCTCCTTCCTACGCTCCCCAGTCCTCGGCTCCCTCTGGCGGACGCATCAGCTACTCCACCACTGGCGGATACACTCCTCGCGGCCGCTCGGCCAGCCCGGCTCCTGCTGCCTCGGCCTCGTACAGCGCTGCTCCTTCCTACGCTCCCCAGTCCTCGGCTCCCTCTGGCGGACGCATCAGCTACTCCACCACTGGCGGATACACTCCTCGCGGCCGCTCGGCCAGCCCGGCTCCTGCTGCCTCGGCCTCGTACAGCGCTGCTCCTTCCTACGCTCCCCAGTCCTCGGCTCCCTCTGGCGGACGCATCAGCTACTCCACCACTGGCGGATACACTCCTCGCGGCCGCTCGGCCAGCCCGGCTCCTGCTGCCTCGGCCTCGTACAGCGCTGCTCCTTCCTACGCTCCCCAGTCCTCGGCTGCTCCGAGCAGGGGCGTGAGCTACTCTACCACTGGCGGATACACTCCCGGAGCTCGCTCGGCCCCCGCCTCCGCCCCTGCTGCTTCCTACGCTCCTCAGTACAATGAACCTGCGGTAGCTGAGCTTGCTTACCTATTGCCTTGATCTGACTTGCGGTTGGCAGGGCAAGCCAGCACAGGATGCCGGAGATCTCCCTGACGCCGGCTGGGGCGGCGAGAAGAAGGCCCACACCCGTGACCCGGTCTCGACCAGGATCGACCCCAACGACCCCAAGTCCAAGCAGACCTACGTGCCGTGAGTGACTGAGACGGAGGGAGAGAAGGGAGAGGCTGACGAGGGAGGCAGGCCGGCGATGTCGTTCGAGGAGTACATGAAGGCACGCCAGGGAGGATCCGCAGCCGCACCAGCGCCAGCTGCAGCAGCTCCTGCTCCGGCTCCAGCTCCATCGTTCTCTTCTTATCAAGCCTCGCTCCAGCAGCAAACTGGAAATCGCATCAGCTACTCGACGTCAGGCTACACTCCTAGTAGATCCTCTTCATACAGCTCTGCCCCTGTTATGGCGGTATGTATTATGCTTGGCCCTGAGGATATCTTTGACCCATGGTTTGCAGGGCAAGCCAGCACAGGATGCCGGAGATCTCCCTGACGCCGGCTGGGGCGGCGAGAAGAAGGCCCACACCCGTGACCCGGTCTCGACCAGGCTCGACCCCAACGACCCCAAGTCCAAGCAGACCTACATTCCGTATGTTTTCTTTTTGTTTTGTGAAGCAGTTTCTAACGATATACCAGGCCTGCCGAGTCCTTTGAAGAATACCTCAAGCGCAGACAAGCAGCTGGCAAGTAAAGGAGGTGTCTTCGATTAGCATCGTAGTTACTCCTTCTGTTCTTTTTCCTATTCATTGAAGATTTGATCCCAAAATTGTACTGTGTTCAATTTCGACATAATTTTCAGCATTGCGCTTTCTTTCGAACCACCCAGTGTCTTCTTGAAATGACTATGTTGAGAACGAGGAAATCCAGTGTGGAGAACGAGGAAATCAGAACCGACAACAACGCAGCGAATACCCAAAAATGCAAAGTGCTCTCTTCAACTGACGATCAGTGCATGATAAGAATTTGATCTGTTTGATCTTGATGCTCGGCCTGATGGATTTGCACACACTGCCTGGGAACGGGAAGGTGATCAAGAGGAAGGTATTTGGAGAGGAAGGCAAGGAAGAAGCTTTAAGAGTCACAAGCAAATCAGCGAGCAGCATAGGGTTGGGGAGACAAAGAAAAGATAGCAAGTATAAAGCAAGGTTACCAAGCCGGGATTCGGAATAAGAGCAGAGAGAAACAGTGTAGAGGAGCATTCAGGGTAAGCAAGCATTCGCAAGAAGACTACCAGAGGCATCGGTAAAGTAAAATGTTCAGTGTTTTGATGATTATTGGCTTAAGAATCAGAATGGCAAGGAGAACACTCATGTAACCAGCCGTATGGATTGTATCAAGACAAGTTTGGAGCGGGCAATTGGAAGGAGGAGATGGTGGTGGTTCAAGAGTGGAGGAGTAGGAATCCCAAGGAAAGAAGGCGAGGAAAGAAAATGAGGGAAAAAGAGAAAGGGAAGGGGGGAAAGCAGAGGAGGTCTTGAAAGGAAAGGACGGAAAAGGATGTGGAAACAAGGAGATATAGGTGAAATGCAAATTCAGAGATCGGAAAAGATTTGGAAAAGAATGGATGACGGGAGAGGACGAAAAAGCAGTAACCTAACTCAGAAAATGTTGGAAGTCTATCATATCAGAGAAAAAGCAGTAACCTAACTCAGAAAATGTTGGAAGTCTATCATATCAGGAAAAGGAAGGACACTATGATCGAGGAGGAGGATGGGACAGGAAATGTGAAGGAAGCATTCAGAGTTCAGGCTCAAAGGAAGGAGGGCCTGAAAGATGGAATGTATGCAGAACAGGTGAACGATAGATGAGAGGAGGGGTGGAGAACGGAGGAGGTATGGTAATAAGGAAGGGCGGGACAGGAGCAGCATGCAGAAGGAATCCTCAAGCGCGCATTGCCACAAACTTGCGGCAACGCCGCCCGGCGGCGGGCCGGGCCGCGGCCCGGTAAGTTGATCGGGGGCAGACTCAGTTTGAGTCACCCGGGCGGCCGGGCACTGCCTCAGTGCCGCAGGCTCAGGCCGGGCCCACCGGGCATGCGGGGGAACTTCCGACTTCCGATAAGTTCAAGAGCTCCCCGTACGGTCACCGTGTACTATGATTCAACTAAGTTGCGGAGTTTCTCGAGTCTCGCCGTATGGCCGCCGCCGTCAGTGACTTGACCGTACTGCCGCTGTGCCGCCGCTTAATTATGAGTGACTAGGCTTTGAGTTGCTAAGTCACCGTCCGGCGGGGGCCCCCCGTGGCCAGTGGACCGTACTGAGTCCGATGATACGGCGTCCCCGGACGGCCCGGGCCGCCGCCGTTCACGCCGGGCGGGAGCCTTTACCGTCCGTGTGACTTAATATCACCGTGCTCAGCCTCAGATGGTCGGGAGTCTCCGACTCCGGCGAGGAGTCGGCCTCGCAAGACTCCGCGTCTCAGGTGGTCCGACGACGTGCAAACGCATCCCGGAGTCCGGTCCAGGATCTTTCGTCGCTGTCCTTCGCTGCCATCATCGCGGGTGCGTTCCGGTATGCGTCCGATCAGTCTCATTCCTTCGGCGGCGGCCACAGCGATCAGGATGTCGCTGGCATGGTGCGGGGGAACTGTCCTGCGCGCAGTTAAGTGAAGGTATCAGTTAGGTTGGGGGACAGCAGTTGGCCGGGCAGGAATAGGTTTGCCACGGTTCTCGCTGTCTTTTCTCTTCTCGCCGTTTGGCCTCAGGCTACTTCCTCGACCGTCTCCTGATTGTCCTCGTACTGATTTTTAACTTTCACTTAACTTTGAGTAAAGTCTGACTGCCACCGTCTGGAGTCCCGAGTCCCGGCCGGAGCCTCACCTGACGGGCCGGACAGGGAGTGACTGGCCGGGCCGGCCTCTCATCAGAGGCTGTACCCCCGTAGGCTTGCTGGCGGACACTGAAGGGCCTGTGACTTCCGGGACGGTCCCCCCCGCCCTTCAACTTCCGGCCCGGGACCCCGTCAGGACCCCGTGACATGATGGAGCCAGCAGCTGTCGCTGTCAAGTTGAGTAATAGTTTCACTATACCATCTGGCTAAAACCAGACGGGAGGGAATCAACGAGATATGGAGGGCCGGGGGTGGGGTACCTTGTGGTACTTGGTAGGGCAACAGCCGCCCGCATGGACCAAGGTGGGTTATTCTCGGTGACATCTAAACCTGAATTTGGGTGGGTACTTGTCAGGGATTTAAGGGGGTCATGACTTAACCATCTCCAGAATGGTGGGTACAGGTAGGCTGTAAACTGCGTTTCGGAGTTTTTTTCGCTGTAAAACATAATTTTTTTTGGCTGTAAAACCTTTAGTCAGCAGCACCCACGCAGCCTCCAGCGCCGCCATGCTCACCCCTTTGTCCTCGTCGTCTGCGCCTGCTGCTTTCGTGGGATCGTGTATTCCAGTGAGTCAATATGAACAATCTTGTTGATGTCAAGACTGCATCTTGTCCCTGTCTACACTTTATTCCTTAACTCCTTTCACATCTAAATTTGTCTCTTCGTAGACTCCGTCGAAAGTTTCGCTTCGCCTTTCTTATCGACCAGCACAAGATGCCGGAGATCTCCCTGACGCCGGCTGGGGCGGCGAGAAGAAGGCCCACACCCGTGACCCGGTCTCGACCAGGCTCGACCCCAACGACCCCAAGTCCAAGCAGACCTACGTGCCGTGAGTTCTTCTTGTGGGGTGCTTTGCAGCTCCACTCAAGGCTTTACAGGCCAGCGGAGTCATTCGAGGAGTATATGAAGCGAAGACAAAATCAAGGTATTGCATGTGTGTTGGAAATGTAGTACAAGCTGAGCTCAATCCTTAGCCTCAGGAAAGGCTAGATCACCCGTCTTTTCTATCCCAGCTTCGAACTATGTGGCCCCAAGCGGCGTCATTGAAACTGTAACAGAAATGTTTGTCAACTCTGACGATACATGACCATGTTGGTAGAAAACCATTGGAAGAAGTCAGACGACTACGTACGGCAAGCCTGCTCAGGATGCCGGCGATTTGCCAGACGCAGGATGGGGAGGAGAGAAGAAAGCACACACTCGCGATCCTGTCTCAACCCACCTGGACAGGAATGACCCCAAGTCGAAGCAGACCTACGTGCCGTAAGACATGTAGTCTGAGCCGAGCGGTGTGAGTGACTTGCAAGCAGGCCAGCAACAAGCTTCGAGGAGTACATGAAGAAAAGGATGGCTGGAGAGTCCAACACGTCGCCGACAAGCAAACAAGAGGCAGCCTTGTCACCATACGAAGAGTACCTTCAAAAGAAAAGAGCAGGTACAACCATTCGAAAGACGTTTCCCAGATACTCATGCGTTTGCAAACCTCTGTAGCGGAGCAACAAACAAGCTCTTCTTCTGCTGGTAGCACGACAAGTACTCCAAGTTAAAGTAACTGATTGATCTCCACAGCTCCCTCTGGCGGACGCATCAGCTACTCCACCACTGGCGGATACACTCCCGGAGCTCGCTCGGCCAGCCCGGCTCCTGCGGCCTCGGCCTCGTACAGCGCTGCTCCTTCCTACGCTCCCCAGTCCTCGGCTGCTCCGAGCAGGGGCGTGAGCTACTCCACCACTGGCGGATACACTCCCGGAGCTCGCTCGGCCAGCCCGGCTCCTGCTGCCTCGGCCTCGTACAGCGCTGCTCCTTCCTACGCTCCCCAGTCCTCGGCTGCTCCGAGCAGGGGCGTGAGCTACTCCACCACTGGCGGATACACTCCCGGAGCTCGCTCGGCCAGCCCGGCTCCTGCTGCCTCGGCCTCGTACAGCGCTGCTCCTTCCTACGCTCCCCAGTCCTCGGCTGCTCCGAGCAGGGGCGTGAGCTACTCCACCACTGGCGGATACACTCCCGGAGCTCGCTCGGCCCCCGCCTCCGCCCCTGCTGCTTCCTACGCTCCTCAGTACAATGAACCTGCGGTAGCTGAGCTTGCTTACCTATTGCCTTGATCTGACTTGCGGTTGGCAGGGCAAGCCAGCTCAGGATGCCGGAGATCTCCCTGACGCCGGCTGGGGCGGCGAGAAGAAGGCCCACACCCGTGACCCGGTCTCGACCAGGATCGACCCCAACGACCCCAAGTCCAAGCAGACCTACGTGCCGTGAGTGACTGAGATGGAGGGAGAGAAGGGAGAGGCTGACGAGGGAGGCAGGCCGGCGATGTCGTTCGAGGAGTACATGAAGGCACGCCAGGGAGGATCCGCAGCCGCACCAGCGCCAGCTGCGGCAGCTCCGGCCCCCGCTCCTGTTCAAGCACCTCCTCAAGCTCAGTCTGGAAATCGCATCAGCTACTCGACGTCAGGCTACGCTCCTCGTGCCAGAACTGAAGCTCCTGCTGCATCGCCTGCTCCTTATGCCCCTCCCGCTCCGTCTGCCCCTGCCCCTTCGTCTGCCCCTGCCCCTGTTACCTCGCCTGCTTCCTCCTTTGCTCCTGCCACCAAGCCTCCTTCCGCAGCTCCTGCAGTTGTCAAGCAGCCCGAGCAGAAAGTTGCTCCAGCTCAACCCAAGCAGGAGGTGAGTCAAGCTTCTTCCACCTCGAGCCGCGGTTGACGAGGAGCAGGTGAGGCCACAGGCTGTGGCGTTCGTGGACACGGCAAGGAAGGGGACCACCCCTGAGTCGTTCGAGGACTACTTGAAGCACAGAGAAGCCATTCTTGCGGCTCCTCCGCAGAAGGTTGAGGTCGTAGAGCCAGTTGAGGCCCCGAAGCCAAAGGTAGAAATGAAGATTGAGGAGCCAAAGGTTGAGGATGATTACGTTCCTCCTCCTGTCCCCATCCCGTGAGTGTGAGGATGGAGTGAAGTATCATCGTGACCGTTCCATGCAGGAGCAACGAATCGTTCGAGGAGTACATGAAGAGGAGAGATCAATTCCTTGTGCGCAGGAAAGTTTAAACTGGACAATGGCTTGTCCATACATCCTATTGGGAGGTGTGATTTGTGGTAGATCATTAGCTTGCATTCTTTAGTACATTTTGTACACAAATCTTCGTCTTCCTGCCTCAGACACCGTGTTGACATCGAGATAAATCCCAATGATGACATATGACTTTGACTTCAGTTTTTCTATGTTACACTCAAGGTGGCATTGCAGTGAGAATAGAACTTCTCTTTGTTCTCGTCATACAACTGGCGAAGTTCTTCCACATACTGCGCGTGAATCTTTGCAACTATTGCTCTTCCCTGTCATCAACGAGAAGTGAGCTTAACGATAAGTCGACAGAGCAAACACCTCATCGGATTCCACAAGCCACCTTTCTCCTGTTTTGCTCCTGTCACAAGAAAGAAACAAAGTCATTCTCATACCTTTGGCTGCAATCGGGTTCCCCTCTGAATCATTCGTTGGTACCTCGATGGCTCTGCATGAAAGTTTGAACACGAAGAAGAAATGGCGTGAGATATGGTAGTCATAGTGGTGGTCATAGTGATAATCAAAGTGGTGGTAGTGGTGGTGATGATGATGATAATGATGATGGTGGTGATGATGATGACGGAAGGGATGATGATTGAGATAATGAAGAAGAGAACAAGAAAATAACGATGATGAAATGTTGTCCACCTGCCCAAAACGACGGTTATAGGACGTCTGTGGGGAATGAGACCGAAGTTGTAATTGAAGATTCCTCTGCCATGAAACAAAGGCATGGCAAACCCAAACCATTTCTGAAACTTTTCTATAAGCAAGCTTTCTTCCTCTAGAAGACAAGACAGACCTGAAGTCTGACTTGTACTTTCTTGAAGAACTGGTTCTGCAACACACCATACACCTGACACAAAGTTCAGTTGGTCTTTCTTTCTCCTCCGTATGCCATCATCAGCTCACGTCGGTCTCCCCGAAGGCGATCACAGGAACAAGAGAAGCAGAATGAAGCAGCGCCTGTAGTCAAGTTCAAACTCAGCACCTCCTCCTCCATGCTTCATTTTCACTCCATCCTGTCCTGCGCTTTCCTGTGCTTTCTCCTCCGCTCCCCCGCACTCCCCGATTTCCTCTCCTCGTATTTACCTGCCTTACAAATCCTTTCCGTGCATTGAGCGTCAGATCGATCTTACCCGGTGAGGACTTGCTACCAGTCAGCGACCAGAATTCAGCAAGAGCAGCTTTCACACCTTTAACGCTTCTGCTGCACCTCCCACTACTACAGCCAGTGACGATCCTGGACCCTTGGACAGAATTCTCTTAAACGTCTCCTTGGAGCTGTCGCAGATGCCCATCAGCAGCCAGACCTGCACGGAGGCTCACATACGAGATGGGGGAGGCGGCCAAGTACCTCTCGGATGAATGGCAATCGAAACTGAATTGGGAGGGTGAGAAGATAAAGGTCGAGTCCTTCAGAGAAAACATGAGCCGACTCTTCCCTCCCTCCCCTCCTTCCCCTCTCCTCCCTCGCTCCCTCGCTCCTGCTCTATCCATGAATATCTCTGTTTTCCTTCTACCCTACCAGGCAGAAGAGTTTTAGGATCATGAGCGTTTGTCGCAAAACAGGAGATTGCTCCAAACCTGGCAACGAGAGAGCTCTCTCATCAAGGCTGCACCCCGACGAGGTAGCAAGAGCAAAATAGAGACCGCACCCAATAATGCCGTGAGGATGATACCCGAAGATGTAGTTCTTCGTCGGATCCAGCTCTGCGTTCGAATCGTTCACAATGCTCGAACCAATCTCATCAAACAAGAACCCGAAGTCTTCTTGACTGAGATCGGAAAGAAATCCTTGAAGTATTTCCAGAACCCCAGGTTTCGGAACCATTCTGACTTCCGCCTCCCGGTCTGGGGACTTGCATCGAAGAAGCAACTGAAACCATCACACGTCATTTGACAACCCGCCCGTCGGTTCCCCCTTACCAGTACGTGAGGTACAAGATCATCAGAGGCTGGTAGGGCCACCTGCTGAGCAGGACAATCGCAAGTCTGACCAGCATCGTCAGCGATCGCAAAGGAGAGCAGATGTGGCACATGACACTCATCGGCATGAGCGGTAGAGCAGTGACGAAAGCTGCGACGGCCGCTGTCTGCAGCCGCCTCTCCAGAGGAACCCCGTTGATGGTGAGCCAGTCTGAACGCTGGGAAACAATAGCATGAGCTCGTGTGTCGTTATGTGTATGAGCCTCACCTCTGGCATGACTGCCAACTTTGCCGATCCTGTCGGGTCCAGCTGAAATATGTTGAGAATGGGTCTGCGGCTGTATGGAGGAACAAGGTGTCAAGAATGTGCTCAGCTTGTCATGCATTTGCACTGATCGTGATCAGCATGGCAAACCCATGGTCAACACTTCGCAACTCCTCTTGTCAATGATTTCTTTCCCTCGAGCTGTAGTGCAACGGGATAAAACTCTTCAAACCATTCTCATCAAATTTGGCCGTGAAAAGCTCAAAGTCCACTATTGGATAGAGTTGACGTTCTTGCTATCAACACCATCCGCATGTCCTCTTCATCATCGTGCTTGTGTCTGTCGTTCTATCCGTGTCCCTCTGTCTCTGGACTCGCTCTCCTCCTCTGCTCTCCTGCTCTCCTGCTCTCCTGCTCTCCTGCTCTCCTGCTCTACTGCTCTACTGCTCTACTGCTCTCCCCCTTAAAAACATGAGGCAGCGTCCCAACATCTCGGAGAAAAGATGCCCTACCCAGTTGCCTTTGTTCGGGTACCTACCCCATAAAAATAGACAGATGAACAGTCATCACACCCGGTATCCACAATGGGATGACCGGTCCTACATTTGACCCAACGCTGGAGGAGTGAAATGCCATGAGCAAGGAGAAGAGCGAGAAGAGCGGGAGGAGAGAAGGAGGGGGAGGAAAGAGAAGAGCGTGAGGGGAGAAGGAGAAGAGCGGGAGGAGGAAAGAGAAAATGGAGGTAGGGGGAGGTAGGGGGAATAGAATGTTTCAAATGAGGATCATGGAACGTTTTGTTTACAACTCTTGATGCGCAATTGAAGCCTCGGTTAACTTTATCAACCTTACTATACGTTGTAACTCAAGCTTTGATAACAAGATAGATCACTGGAACAATCAGGAAATGCGTTTTCTAGAGCACAAGCAGGACAGGTTTTCTGCCTGTCCTGCCGCAGTCTGTCTGTGTTATGAACTTTGATCCATTGTACCACATTGCTCCCACTGTGCGACGGCAAGAATTCCATGTTACGTAAAAGTTTGCTCATGAACGATGAGGTCAGCAGGACCATCCGAAGCAGACCAAGCTTACTCGTCGGCGTCGAGCGCTGCTTGTTCCAAGGCATCATCTGAAGAATTCCTGAAAAAACGCTGACGACGATGTTTTTGCGGGAAGCCAGGAGTTTCTGAAGCGTCAGAATAGCCTTTCCATTTGACGAGATATTGCTGTCCACGTCCACGCGTACGCCCGGCGAGGAACCTCTCAACTTCGTAGTCGTGTCTCAGACGGTCGCTCAACAAGAACTTGCGCTGGAGTTTGTCGACTAAGAGGAAAGGAGTGTGACAGAAGGAGATCTATCTCTCTTTATCTCACACACCAAACAAAGCAAGCCAACACACGTTGGTGTGGCCCAAACAGACGTGGTGCACACACAAAAGGGGAAGAAGACACCTAGTTCTGACGAGAACGATCACTTCCAATAGTTCCTATCTCTGATTTGGCATAATTTGTTTTAACCATGGTGAGGTTCTTCCCCGTGATGTTCGCTGGGACGATCTTCATCTTCACACCTAGGAAGCTGTCGAAGACCGCCTGCGCATTGCTGTTGAAGGCTAGCGAAGGGTCGAAGCCGGCAAACATGAAGACGTTCATGTCGGCACCTGGCTCTTTCTCCTTGGTGGTCTTGATGCATACCACGTTGGCTAGCATCATGTTGTAGGTGCTGCTAGAGTCGTGCTTGAGCATTCCTTCTTCGCTGGTGGAGTGCTGGTACCAGATGCAGTGTTGTGGTGTGGCAGTCATGATGCCGATGATGGTTTCCGTGTTTTTTGGGATTTTTGAAATCACAGAGCGGTCGTGTAACACCCTTATCCAGGATATTGCTGCTCGGCCTGGGGTTCCCATGGATACAGATGGTGTTATTCATCCTCGTGATTGCATCCCTGCTTTCTCTGTTCATTTTTCACTTCCAACACAATCAATGACATGTACGAGGAATGTGTATCGATACCGGACTTTTACGGACCTTAGTGGTTTCCGTAAAGCATGGTAAGGAGCTCTGTTGCGTGGTGTTCTGCATGGGGATATTCGATTGTGACCCGCCACTCAATGGACGATTTATTTTATAGACTCTTCATCCTTGCGATCACTCCCTACCATTACTGCCTGATGGCCGGCATTGACATCATTGGCCTCACTTATATGCGCCATACGTCCAAGACAGACTTGCCTAACTCGCTTTTCTATTCCGCTCCCTCCCTTCTTTTCCTCAAGTGCGCATCTGTTGTAGTTTGTCTCGACATCTGCCCAGCAGCAAAAGCCTTCGGAGTCGTCGGCGCAGATACTTGTGAAGTCGAGGACAAGGTTGGAGCTATCAGAGACTGGACAAGAGACGAGCAAGCTTGAACCGAAATAGTCAAGGAATACAAACTCGGGTGTGGGGCGAAGGGAGGGGGTGTAGAGAGGTCGACGAGGCAGACATTGCCGTGACGAGCCCGTCATGATGGAAGGCAGGGGAGGCAGGGAAGGCAGGGAAGGCAGGGGAGGCAGGGAAGGCAGGGAAGGCAGGGAAGGCAGGGGAGGCAGGGGAGGCAGGGGAGGCAGGGAAGGCAGGGGAGGCAGGGAAGGCAGGGAAGGCAGGGAAGGCAGGGGAGGCAGGGGAGGCAGGGGAGGCAGGGAAGGCAGGGAGGGCAGGGAAGGCAGGGAGGAAGTGGAAAGAGGACAAGGGAAAGGGAGGAGGGAGGGGAAGTTAAGCTCTGGTTGTGGTTGGGGAGGATTCCTCCGGGGAGCAGCGAGGCAGCAGCGAAGGGCAGTCCTGTAGGCTTGTTGCTAGGGGCGGCGGCGGAAGTGTGGGCGTGTGACAGTCAAACGTCCAGACTCATCTCCGGAGTCCAAGCGGTATCTCCTTCGGATCTCCTCGCTATCCCCGGTATCTCCCAGGATATTGAACGAGGCCGCGGGCAACGGGAGGCCGGAAAGTGGGCACGTGACTGGGAGCTCTGAGTTAGAACGCTTTGCTTTACTTGTTACTACTAGCCGCTACTGTAGCCTCGGATCTTTATTATTACTGCCCGTTTTAAAAACGCTTCGTGTCACGAGTCACGGTGCCGTGGTATATCCACTGCCGGGACAATCCGGTCGGATGATCATGGCAGGCGACTCGTCACGAGTCTGAGTCTCATCAGAGGCTTCACAGCGAAGCTTTCGGAACCTGGCGGGCTGAACGAGGCGCGGCTCAGCCGGCTGGGGCCGTACGGTCCCCGTCAGTACCGTACCGTACTACCGTACGGCTGGCGACTCTGCCAGGCTGTGACTCAGCATCCGACTCTGTGTGACTGCTACAGGCTGAGTTGAAACCGTCGGTGACAGCGGCCCGGCATTGAGGCATGGGGCGGCGGCCCGGGGTCCGACCGGGACGGCCGGGGCGCGGCCATCATTACCCCCTCCCGGGCCCCCGTGGCATGATAGTATACGGCGTGCTCCGGCCCGGCCGCGTGGCAGGGGCCCGGGCCCTGCGGCCGGGCGGCGCCGGCCGACTCGGAGGCTCACTCAGCGGCGGTGCCGGCACTGCAGCCCGGGGCCGGCCCGGGCGGCAGCTCCGACTCTGAGCCCTGGCACCGGTTCCGAGCCCGCTCAGTCCGCACGCCGCGACGCCGGGTCCGACGGACTCCTGGCTGAGTCACTGGTGCCCGGCCCGGCCGGGCGGCCCCGGCGGCCGGCCGCCCGCAAGCAGACCGTGTTTCTACGCAACGGTTCACAACGTTTAGTGTAACGGAACATATTTTTTTTTCCCTCGTTCCCGCCGCTGCATGGCTGTCAGAGGACAGGAGGTATTCGGAGGAGGAGGGGTGGGAGAGGAGAGAAGAGCTTACTCCCTAGAAAAGGAAAGAAATGATCGCTCATGGGATGAAGTGTCATGACAGGGGTGAAGGGTGATTGTGATTGAGAGAGCGGTGATAGAGTGGGAGGCACGGGAGGTGCGAGTTCAAAGTCGGAGGATATGGTTGCTAGAGAATTGTTCGATCGTTGCATTGATCGTACAGTTTCCATATCGCGTTTTTTTGTCTGTTTTCCTCATGCTCATACCATGTATCAGCGCTTTGTGCACGCATTTACCCCTTTTCATTTCTGTGATTCACTCCTTTGTCTAAATTCGTCCCACCCTGCTTTGCTTGGCATGCAACGGCAACTGTCTTAAACTATGTCATATCTGCATATCAAGAAATCAGAGGATTGATGACTAATTGTTATTTTATTTGTAGGAGTATAATTCTTGGTTAAGAACATGAAGTGAAGTGATGCAATCAAAGCTTGATCTTTTCATTTGTCATTTCTACCATCAAACACTGCAAGCTGCATGAAAATGTCGACGCCCTGAGTCGATTTATTTCAAAAGTGTATCAATGCCAAGCAACGTAAAGAAATCTGTCAGCAATCAAAATGGCCAGCGTGCCAACCGTATAGATGAAGAGGAAAAGCAGCGCAAGAAGGATGCGCTGCAGCTCTCGAATCAAATCAAAAAGGAATCGAAAAAGCTCAAGTTCAAGCAGTTTAATAAGATTTTTGAGGATGAGGTGAGCAAATTCAAAGAATATAATGCTGAGTTTCAACTTCTTCGTCTAGAAATGTTGGCTCGTGCTCTGAACACAAGCAAGGATAGCAGTACAATGGATCCGAAAAGAAAGTTAGAAATGCGCGAAATCGTAATGTATCTGAAATCTCAACACATTTGCTGGGCTTACGGGATGGAACGATGCTGTGCAATTGTGTGTGAATGCTTGTGCGACTACAATTTTGCAGCAGAATTAGCTTCAACTGCTGTGATAGAAATCGAAAAATCGAGGCCCACAGACGATAAAATGTATTTCGAATTACTTGCAAGCAAAGACGAGGAAGATGATCTCAAGGTACATAGCCTGCTGAATCTCGACTTCAAGGATGATGTTATTTACCTCACGGACCGTCTCAGACGCTTGCAGCTCCATGCTCGCCACATGATTTTCCAGGAAGTTGCGAGGTTGAGTAATGGAAGTTTATTCGTGCCTCAAGACTTGAACAATCTCAGTATTAAGGTGGGCAGAAGACGGCAAGAACTTGGCCAGCTGTATCGGCAGGGCCTAAGAGCACCGATTAAAAAGAGCAATGGATCCAAAGAATCAGGTTCATTGACTGCTGAAGAAGCAAAGAAAATCAAGCGGCAGATGATTGAACAGGAGGTCGTGCGAGCCAAAGCACTGGCTCTTTGCTCTCAAAGCAATCAAAATCTGCATGGCAAAGACGACGTCATGGAGATGCAAACATCCAAAGTTGTGAAGGGAGCTGCCAATCCGATGTCAGAACGACTACAACGAAAATTAGCTGCAAAGAAGGGAGCAGGTGACAGATCAGAGGAACTTTTGCACAACCTTGGAGACTCTGTGATTGAGTACATACAGAGACTTGACAAGCAGGATTTACCTAAATTTCTTCAAATTGATGCCGACAGGCTAAAAAGTGTCATATCAAATGTACAACGTCAAGAACTTGTCCAAACGAGCATTTTGCAGCAAGTGATTATCAATGCTCTTGAAAATCAATCAACTTTATTTCTTGGTCGTTGGTACGATTGTGAGACCCATAACACAGATCGTTCTTTGCTTCTGCCACTCCTCAAATCAATTTTGTGGCGGGCAACACTGCAAATGGCGAAGAAGAAAACTATTCAACTTGTGGAACAAGGCAAGGTCACATTGGAATATCCCTGGAAAGCGGATCTTGATAGTACCGAAGATTCTTTGTTGAGGATGAAAAAGTTCCTCCAAACAGATCTTTGTGACATTGAAGTTTCCAAAAGAATCAGATTTTTCCACAGTTTCTCCCAGGGAAGTGCTGTGAATACGCCTGTTGAAGAGGCTTTGGATCAGTGTACAGAAGATAGATGGATGTATATGGTTGAAAACAATAACGATACAAAGGTAATGGATGAGCTGTGCCGATCCTTGTTTCGAGAAAAAGTCCGCGCAGAATATTTCGATCTTCAGAGGAAGTTCAACACGCGCTTTCCGATCTGTGGCGCTTTAAATGTCAATAATGTACAGAGCTTGGACTCAGTGCTTACCTTCAATTCAGACATGACAAGTTCATCGAATGAATTTTGGAATGAATACATGTTGGCCTTTGTTATGGATAGGTATGCTGCGAACCCCTCAGAACAATGGCTCCTTGTGTATTCGATAGTGCGAGAAGCTGAAAATGTTTTCGATGAAGGCATGGCAACGGCGTCAAGTATACTTGTGGATATGACTGAAATTGATGCAATCAGCGGATATAAATATTTGGCTGAGAGTGAGATCCTGGATTTTAACGCCGATAGAAACGGTTTTGATTCTCAAGGAAATTCTGAATTTTTAATTGAGGTTGTGAAGATGGCAGAACAAGGAAAGGAGATTGAGTCTCGCCAGACCGAAAATTTTCATGAGAAAGAAAATAGCAATCCATCTTGCAACCCACAACTCACATCGAATCGAGTCCAAACACAGTTTCGGGTTCATGGTCGAAGTCTTGCGGAAGTCTTGAGATATTACGAAAAGGTTGAGTCAGAGAAACGTGAGAATTTTCGGCAAGCGTTGGATGCCAACATTCAAGAAGCATTGAGATGGTCAGCACATCAAAAGATTTTCTGGCAGATTGAGGCATTGAGCAACGATTTGACTCACTTCAGAAATATTTTGGCTCAATGTCTTAGCAACGACGAGTCTTTGATAGAATCAGAACAATTCATACTTCTTTTACGTGACTTTGAGACTTTGTTTCACACAGCAAACAATGCTGCTTCTGACACTAGACAAGCTCATTTGTTTCATGCTGAAACGGTCCTGAAGTCTACATTGGCTATCTTGCGACAACATACCGATGTCTTCAAACCGCTCGATAAGGAGATACAAAACTTTCAAGGATTTGAAGTCAACTACAATCATATTTTGGAATATGGTCAGAAGGTTGTACAGACTTACTCATCCTTGATGTCATTGAAACATAAGATTATGAATTCTCCCTTTTTTTCCGGCGTTTCTACTTCAGAAGTGTATGAAGGCCGTCTTTCAGAACTCGCAAAACTCGGAGAAAATTCAATCAAGTATCAAATTATGTATTCTCGTGCAACTTCCATGCTTGAAAATATTGACAAAATGTATGGTGACATGAAGAAAGTTCTGAAGGAGGTTTCAAACACTGGATCTTATGATTTTCAGAGCTCTTCCTTGCTATTTTACTTGTATGAGTGCAAAGCGGATTACTCGGAAATGATTCGGAATATTTGTATTTGCATCATACGTGAAAACATTTTGACAGGGTTCAAAATGTCACAAGAGCAAGAGGATAAGAGATTGAAAGAAGAAGGGGCTTTGAAAGCTGTTGAAGATTTGTTGAAGAGTGAGGAGCGTCTTGCAGAACAAGAAAAACTCAAACGAGATCGCCTTGCGAAGCGGAAAGCAAAGGAGAAGGAGAAGAAACAGCGAAAAGAGATGGAGGACACCCAGCAGAAGCAAAATTCCGAAGAAGAAGGTCCTGTTGTCCCCCTTGCAGACTCTAAGGAACAAGAATCTTTAGATGCTGACAATCTTGGCGAACCTGATGAAAACGAGCACGAAGAATCCGACGAGAACGTCGACATGATTCAGTCCCATAGTGAGCCTGATGAGACTCCTTGCTTTTCAAGTGATGAACCATCTAATGTTGAAGACTCCACTTCTATTGTCAACGCTGTGGATCCTGAAGTTCAGATACAGGAAGAAGCAAAGCCAGCTGAATCAGAACCGAAGATGAATACACAAGGTGGAGCCAAACTTTTGTCTTGTGATGCGAAGGAATTCGTTCCTGGCAGCCCTTCACAAGCCAGCAACGATAATCCGACTGGAGTGCAGCCAGGCAAAAGTGCAAACAAAACTGAAAAGAAATCTGAAAAGGCAAAGAAGACATCGAAGGGAAAAGGACAACAGAATGTTAGCAAGCAGAAGGTAGGAGACAGGATTCCGCACCATGAGAATGCTGGCATTCCTCCTCCCGGCAACCCTCAGATGCAACATCCTCAAGCACTTCCTGGCCCTGGGAACCTTCCAAGAGGTGGACATTTTCTTGCTATGAATCCTATGAATCCTGCAATGTGCGGGCCGGCCATGCTGCCCACCAACGTGCCGCCATACTTTATGGGAATACCAACAGGAATGCGCCCAATCCTCTCTGATGGCCGAATAAATGAGATGCCCATGGCGCCTGCTTGTCCGCCGGTGCCGATGGCTTGGGGTATGCACCCGTCTGCCATGTGCGCTATGCACAATCCTGCCATCGGAATGCATTGCCCGCCAGTTGGATTGCATGGTTCCCCTGTCAACAATCATGCAGGAGCTGCTGTGCCTTGGAGCGATGCTGAGGGCCTTCCAGGGAGTAACGCTACGGACAAGAATTTGCAGCCCCCTCAGTTTAACGCTCGTCCTCCTGCTCCTGGGATGAGTCCGCAGCAAATAGAACCGAATGAAAGAGTCGATCAAGTCAAAGACAACGGTTCTGGTCAACAGGCTCTCAAGGATGCTCCTACAGACAGTCACTTGCAGCCTGAGCCAACGGCATCACAGCAGGCGGAGAGTGCTGCCAAGAGCATGCCTCCTCCCAACGCTTGGGCTGCAGCACTCAAGAAGACTGAAGATGGAGAGCGCACGGCAACCAGGAAAGTGGCAGCAGGCGATTCCTTAGAAATTCCTCTTGGATCAACCAAGATGCAGGACAGCCAATCGCCGGAATTGGAACAAGCACTTAGGAACGAAGATGTCACCAGCCTGCAATTGCCCAGCATTCATCTCAGACCCGAGCAGAGCTTTGGCACGAGAGAGTACGGGAATGTTTGGGGAGCATCGCACGGAGAAGCTCTGGAAAAGAACGGAGAGATCTCGGCTAAGGACCTTGGCAAAGGGCTCGACAACCCAAAGGGTGAATATAACTGCTTCTTGAATGTCATCATACAGTCCTTGTGGCAACTGGAATCCTTCAGAGAGGCTCTCTTGACAAACTCTGAACTAAGCCTGAGACCTGACGATGAATCTGAAGCCGCTGCCTTCTTGCGCAGTTTGGCTAAGGTTTTCTCGTCGCTATCAGGAAGCAAGAGCGGAGTCGATGTTGTCACAGAGGGGTCCAACAAGCCTCCGGCTGCCGCCAACGCCTGGGCGTCTGGCCCTCCAGCAATCGTCTCAGCACCAGTTGGGAACGCGTGGGGCAGCGGAGGAAAGAATCTCTTCGTAGTGGACCCGACGGAGTGCCGCAAGGCTCTCAGCTCCATCTTCATGAGCCGCAAACGGTCACAGGTGCATGAGATGGCGGATGCTTCCGAAGCGCTCAATGACATCCTGGAGACTCTCCAGCTGTTCTTCGAGCAGAGCGGGAAGACGGACTCTTCGGATGCCTCGTCAAACATCGTGCTGGGTTCCTTCGGACTCAAGGTGAAGGAGGGCTTGCGATGCTCCACCTGTGGCTACAAGATGCAGGAGCAGAGCTACACGCGCTTCTTCCACTACGTTCCTCCGAAGCTGCTGGCTGACGTGCACCAGCAGCTGAGGGACCAAAAGTTGTCGCCCGAGGACCTTCTGCGTGAGGCGTACGCACGTGACACAAGGACTTGCCCTGGATGCAAGGAGGGGAACGCGATGTTCGAGTGCTCTCAGGCTCTGTTCTCCTGCCCCGACATCTTCAGTCTCGTGCTGGTCTGGGAGACAACATCGGCTACTCCTGACGACATCAGCCTCCTCTTCCACCAGCTTCCCCTCGTCCTCGACCTCTCCCTGGTCTACTCGGGAGTGCCAAGTGGCTCCAAGTACCGCCTGCGCTGCATGGTCTGCTTCTACGGACAGCACTACGTGCTCCTGTCCTACAAGCCGCGGGTGAAGCAGTGGGTTCAATACGACGACTCTTCGGTCAAGCGCGTTGGCGACTGGAAGGAAGTGGTGGAGAGGTGCAGACTGGGTCGATTCCAGCCAAACGTCCTCTTCTACGAGAGGTGCACGTAGGCTGTCTTGTAAGAGAGAGTTTCATCTCCCCTCTCCTCCTCTCTGCTCCCTCGTTGTTCGACGTTGTCTTGTAAGAGAGAGTTTCATCTCCCCTCTCCTCCTCTCTGCTCCCTCGTTGTTCGACGTTTGTAATCTTCGCTTCCACATTAAACACAGAAATACTCCACCATGTGTTGTTTCCCTCGTCGTGTCCGTCCCCAAGGCCACACTTCCATCATTTCCTAATTGAGCCCCTAGAGTCTCGTCGCCCCCATCCCCTCCCATCAACCCGACAATCCTTGCGCTCCCTGTTGCGCTCCCCTCCCCTCCTGACCCCCTCCGCCCTCGTCCTTGTGTCTCCCTCCCTGCTCTCCTTCCTCTCCCTTCCCTCCACTTCTTTCACTTCTTCCCGCTCCTCCTCTCTCCGTCCCTCCTCTGCCCTCCTATCGACTCTCTTTCCCTCCCCTCCCTCCCTTCACCTCTCGAACCCTCGCGCCTCCTTCCTTGTCTCCTCCCAGTACTTGGGAGAGCTGGGGAAAGCAGAGGAGATAGATGCCTCGATCTCACGACGATCTGCTTCGTTGAGCATGCGAAGAGGAGGAGGAGGAGGAGGAGGAGGAGGAGGAGGAGGAGGAGTGACGTTTCATGCGGCTTTCAGTGAGCTCTCATGCCTACTTCTGCACCTCCTCCTCCTCCTCCCTGCATACTGTGCGACTGACCCTACGGACGCGTCTGGAACGCCATGCGCACAGACGACGCTGGGGTGTGAGCTCTGCCTGCCGCCTGTCTTCAAGCCGAACCAGACGAAGCTGGAGCTGACCAAGGGAGGCATTCTGACCTCCCTGCTCCTCGACTCGTCGAGCTTTCGGGTTCAATTCGTCAGCATGGATCAGAGATGCAACGTGCTCTGCTGGACCAGGTGAGACAAGAGGCGCAGGAAGAGGAGGATGAGCTCATGCACGCAGTGTGGATGAGACGCAGCCCGGCATGGCTGCGTCGTATCCTCCTCGCTACCCGCTGTCATGCGGCGCAGGCCCTTACGACGTGTGCGGGCAGAGCAGCTGCGTAGGTTTCACATCCTCGTCAGAGTCTGCGGCTCTGACGTCGCAGTCGATTGTGATACGCGCGAGGTGAGGAGGGAGGAGGAGCCACGAGAGTTGAAGGAACGTGCCAGGGTCTACAACCTGCAGCTCAAGCTCTACAGCCCGCAAGTCGCTCTCCGCTATGCCGTCGAGAGTGCATCAGTTCTGTCGTACTGCGGGGATGGGATCACTTTCAACAAGCTGTACAACCCAGGCAAGTTGCGATGATCGAGCACGTTACAATCTCCCCTGATGTTGTTGCAGCCGTTTCTTCCAACCTCGAGGAGTGTGATGACGGAAACACAAGGTCCAACGACGGTTGCGACTCGGAATGTCATGTTGAGAAGGGATGGGTCTGTGTTCCGAGCAAGATCAAAGAAGAAGCGATGAAATCTAATTGTACGATCATTGCAGCAGAGACTTCTGCAACAACAGGATCATCGACCCTCTACTTCAATGTTGTTCGAGTTGCAATTCCAGCAATGGTAGGCTTGTCCTTGTTGATCTGTTCGGTCGTCATTTACTACAGGTGAGAAGAGCATGAGATCAGTGTAGGAAGATCGGAGGGTGAAAGCGAGAGAGGATGGAGGGTATGCGTGAGGGGATACGAGAATGTTCGGGAGGATTGGGAAGAAGAAGATTGTAGAGCTGAAGAATGGAGAAAAGAGATTGAAATTGAGGATAATGAAGGGGAAATAAGTTAGGACAAGAGAAACAAGATCAAACGATAGAGGATAGAAGTGCAGGGCAGCTTTCAAGACTTCCTTTGACATGTTGCAATGAAGGTGCCCCGGGATCACCATGTATGGACCTCTCAGGAAGCTGGTACAAAAGTCACTGGAGAGCAAAGAAGACATGGAGTCGAAGTCAAAGAAGGTGACAGGTGAGGAGAAAGTTGGCCGATTGCTTGCAGATGTCTGACATGCTGGTGAAAGAGAATGAGAAGAACAGGCTGAAGCAGCAAAGTAGGACGGAGAACGCGATGAAGCATGTCGGGCTACTGAGTGTAAGAGCGGCGCACTGACTTGAATTTCAAGGCGATCAAGAAACAAGCGAACGCGAAGAAGGTGATAGAGGGGCTGAAAGAGTGAAAAGCATCATCTCTGAACTCCCTTCTAACTTAGTGGAGCTTGTACATCAACACTTACCGGGTCGGATGTCATTGCTTTCTCCCGCTTCTCCTTCTCTTACAAGTCTTGATAGGCACGCAACCTGCCAAGCACCGACATCTTCCTGAGGGATAGAAATCTTATCGGACTTGCAGATCCGTTTGCCGTGTGCGAGGTGACGATCGTGATTCGTTTCGCCCTGGTCTTGAGGGCAGACTTGACATGTTGCTTTACCTCACAACAGATCAAGAGCTTTCGACTCTCCAAGAAGAGAGTGACAGAGGTGTCTTCGAAGAGTGACATCTGTTTCTCGGTAGGAGTCAAACAAGTCTTCTCGCTCTCCACCGTCCTCCTCGACTCCTTGTTCAGCTCCGCTCCTGCAACCTGCTAGTTCGTCGCTGCTCTCCCCCTCACTCCCTTGTCCTCTCCTCTCAATCGATCTGAGTGTTATCTTTCTTCGCAGACTCTGTTTCCTTTCTGGGACAAGATTCATCATCTTCCATTCGAAAACGCGGAAGATAAAGTGAGACAGAATGTGACAACTGACCAAGAATCGTCATCATCCGGTGCAGATTATCATCACAGTTTGGGACTTCGATATGATGAAGGCCAACGATTTCATGGGACATGTTGTTCTCTCGGTGAAACTTGCGGAATTATTTTTTGTCGGTGTTGAGAGAAAGGAAAGGGAGAAGACCTGATCTCGAAGTACTACAATGGTCCACCTGAAGATGCTGACGGCGAAGGAGGTTGTGAATCAACTTACATGGAGGAAGGATGGTAATCGGATAAGGAGGAGGAGGAGGAGGACGAGGACGAGGACGAGGACGAGGACGAGGAGGACGAGGAGGAGGACGAGGAGGAGGAGAGGAGGAGGACGAGGAGGAGGAGGAGGAGGAAAGCTTTCAATGTCCTGCTCAAGCTGATGGAGTGACAGGTATCCTTTGCTAGACAATAAAGGGCATCAAGTCAAAGTGATTGTGGACAAAGAATGAAGTGTGTCTAATGTGTTGCACAGAATCTTCAGACTAAGCAAGCATCTGAGATCTACCTGAGGTGAAATGATGATACGTCAGTGAGCAGGAGCAGGAGCAGGAGCAGGAGCAGGAGCAGGAGCAGGAGCAGGAGCAGGAGCAGGAGCAGGAGCAGGAGCAGGAGCAGGAGCATGATATTTTCTCAGGATTAAGATCGACAAGACTTATAATTTCGTCGAGGCAGCAAAAGAACTTTCACGATCTCTTGCGGACAAAAGGAAGAAGGAAAATTCTCTCGAAAAGATCGGTAAATCAGCACAATAGTTTCCCTGTCCATTTACCATCACAACACAGATGTCTCGCTGATGACATGACAGGCAATGATATCTTGACAAAACTGCGCAAGCATTGCTATCGCAAAGGCCTTGATGGTGATGAGAGCGCATGCTGAAAGTCAATGACAAGCTGTAAAGTGCAAGCCTTGAGCAAGGCGATGGACTCAGATGGCAATCAAATCATTGATCCGGGTAGATGAATCTTTGCGACTATCTTGTCACATCTGAATGACATCACATCACGCTATCTGTGACTCGTCCTCGCTGTCTTCATCATCTTTGCTGGAATTTGGTGGTGTCAAAAGTGACTTTTTTCTTGCCTCCAGGAGAGTTTCGCACCGGACTGAGAGAACTTGGATTCGACATCTCACAGCACGAGTGTCTTGCAATGTTTGCGGTCTTTGACTTGTTTCGACTTCAATTCTCCTTTCTCACTTCTCAGAAAGGCTTTCAGAAAACTTGGAACAGTGAGAGGAGAAGACGTCATACGCATCCAAGACCTCAGTCGCTCCCTCTCCCTCCCAGTTTCTAAGGGCTTGCAAGTGAAAAACCTGCTTGAAAAGGAATCAGATCATGTGAACATTGCAACAGGATGCTTTGAAGGAGCACAAAAGGGTGAAGATGGATCAAAGGTTTCATCAGACAGTCTCGTCGGTAAGTGGATGGAGGAGATGGCTGATTGAATGACATCTCCCTCTTCGACAGACTTACTCGTTGGACTTGATGGTGAACCAACACAAACTTGACGACGAGGGCTGTCTCTGTGCGGATCAGTGGATCTGCCCCAGTGAGATCATTTGCAATCTGACCCTCCAAGCGTCTCGTTGCTATCACAATTCTGTTCACGTTTTGTCTGATCATCATCAGCAGCAAGAGCTTGACTGAAACTCTTTCGATCTCATTCTCCTTGACTGTCGTCCAGGTTGTGGAAGTTGGAATCGACATGGGTTGCGCAAGTGGCTTTGGTCCATGAACGATTACGTCGAAGACAAGGTTTGTCGGCAATGCAAGGAAGAAAGACCGGCAGAGATCGGAAAGACTCTCTGTCCGCTGCTCGACAAGAGCGCATATTACAGGCAAGGAGAGCTGACATCCTGTTTCTCCTCCTTACGCTCTGCCTCCGCCTGCCAGGTTTGCAAGTGAAATTGCACAAGAAGACGCGGTGGGCAGGAAGTCGATTGCCTTGAGGATTCAAGATTCCGAGCGTTAGTCCCCTCCACTCTGTGGCGGCAACAAGACTGATCTCTGTGAACTTGTTGCAGGTCTTGACATGCTGAACTTGTAATCCATTAACTCCCATTGCACTATCGACCTCTTTTTTCCTCTCCCTCGTTCTAACTGCTGATTGTCTCGTGCTCATGGTTTTGTTGCAGACCGAAATACGTGTTGAGACACAAGACAAACATGTCTATGTTGATGGAACGAGATCTGAACGAAATCACTGCAGAAAATACCTCACACAGGGAATTTGCCGGGACTGGCAGACAGAACAACAGTGCCGTCTTTGAATCAGAAGATTTTGAGAAGAATGCTGGCAACTCTGCATCAAAGAAACACAAGAAGCATCAAACAATCGACGACAGAGGGTCTTGGTTGTGCGATGAAATTTCAGAAATAGGATCAAGAGGAGATAAGAAATGGATCAGAGGGTCACAAGAACGATATGGAGCATCGTTGTCGTCTAGGCTCGAGAATGACAATGACATTGACCATCAACATAATGATCAAGAAGAAGACGAAGAAGACGATGAAGAAGAAATTAAAGAGGGCTGCAACGATTCTTTGCAATCTCGACCGCCTACGCCTGAGTTTCCTTGGTTCGATCCAAAACATGACGATCAAGGTGCATTTACTGTCCTTGGCATTGAAGGTAATGAGAATACCATGTTTGAACCATCGAGAACAAGCAAGGGAGCGCAAGAGTAATGAATTTTTGCTCGGTGATTCACGTGATATTTTAAACCAGCAGGAAACCGACAACACTGAGAGCAGAGTTACCGCCTCAGGGCTCACTCAGAGATTTGTGCCTGCAGAAGAGAAGAGAAGTGATGGAGAAAGTTTTGTTTGATCGCTCATCATCTTTGCAATCTGTTTCCGATGCCATGAGATTCCTTCATCCTTCAGAACTTTTCCAAGGCAAGAACATACCTTCCAACTGATGACGTCTCCTGACATTTTAGCGAGTAGGGAATTCCAGGTCATCAGCATCAGCTGCATCGGACGCAGTCTGGGCTGAGGCAACAATCTTCTTTCAAACAGATCCAGTTAGAGGTGACGACAAAGGTCATAGCATTGCAAACTTACGTAAAGAGTGACGGAAGAACAATTCCGCACAAGTAGATGAATGTTTGTAGATAAAGCATGTAAGAGATCTTCCTCTTGGTCCTCCTTGTAGTCGTCTTTACCATCAAGTTCATCATGTTGCAACGTGATCTCATTCTGCAAAAATCTCATGGACCCTCCACGCAGCAGGCAGTCCTGGCATCGCAAAGGAGGACACGGTGGCAAAGAGAGGACTTTGCACATCTATTGTCTAGTGCATGAAGATACAGTCTCAGTCTCCATGACTGATCGCAAGCCATGTGTCGGTGTCAGATCAAGGAGGCAACGAAGAGTATGTGCGAGTAGAGTCAGAGGGTCGGGGTGTAGTCATGCTTCATGCAATACCAAGGGAATAAGACACAACTCGCCTCTCAAGGTCACGGGTGGCACCCCTGGACTCAACTCATGTCAACCTCCCCGCGTCTTCAAAAGCTGAGCAAACAGGCAGCGTGCACCCGTGCCATCTTGTCGCATATGCCGTTCAAGCATGCACTCGCAGGTCAACGACCACTATTGTGATGTTGTCTTCGCGTCGATCAATGAGCTTCTGCAACTCTTCTGCCGGATCCTCTTCTTCCGTCAGGGTGTCGAGACGCCGTGCCACAGCTTCGTTTGTCACGGTTGCCCATAATCCATCGCTGGCAATCACCAGATACTTGTGCTGCTTCGTGAGCAAGAGCTCCTTTATCTCAGGGTCTGGTATGATGCAATCATCTATGGGTATCCAAGTGTCTGTATCGTAATCGTGGTATTGCTTGAGACTTTTGTCGCCTATACATCGAGACATTGCAAGCTCTCTGATTCGGTTGATGGACCTTCCGTTGATTTCATAGCTTTCAATCTCCTCATCGTTGGCTTCGATGCGCTTCCGTTCCTCGGGCACAGTCGGGTCGTGATCAGTGCTCATCGGCATGGGCTCTCCCTCACCGCAGATGATCGCCCGGCAGTCTCCAGCATTCGCCACGAAGAGACGATCTCCATCGATCACTGCCAGGATTGCTGAGCTGCCATCGTCCCAAGGCTGTGCTAGCGCTCTCTTCTCGGCCTCAAGGAAGCTGCTGGTCAGGCTGGCCCCCAATGCGCTGTCTTGAGGGCCCGACCTCTGCATGATCTGGTCCCTCAGTATCCCTACGATCTCAGTGCTCAGCAGCTTGGCAGCGCAATCACCAGCATGTCCGTCGAAAACCCCGAACACGTGTTTGTCTTTGTGGAAGCTAAGCTGCGCCACATGCGTATCCTCCATGCGAGGCCTGTCGCCTTGAGCTTCATAAATCCAAAAGCGAGGCAGTGGCCTGCCTTTGCCTGAGTCACTGCAGGCTTTCTTAGAGACGCTTCTTTCCTGCGACTCTCTCTTGTCAGAACAAAGTCTCACCGTCCGCACATGCGTCCTGACGCTGCAGTCCAGATGCCGAGCAAGGCGATGGAGATTTGTCTTCAAAGACAAAGGACAACTCATCTTATTTGACTCGCTGCCACAGTGTCCATGTTGGTACCGTCGAATCAGCAAATCAGGTCGGGGATAAGCTGACACTGAGTGCCAGCAGACAATGAGGAGCAGTGGCAAGACCCGGTAACAGAGACTCGCAGTGCTGCAGGCACTGCCGGCAACAAGTGGCGTGCGCGACAGAGGGAGAATCTGGTGTAATGGCATGATGCTACGGTACCTACGGTAGCCGCGCCGCTGTTCCTCAGGTAGGATTGGCCGCGGAGAGGAAAAATATCTTTACTCAAAGTTAAGTTAAAGATCAGTACCAGGACGATCAGGAGAGTCGCACTGACGCCGCCGCTCAAGGATGAGTAAACTTGACTTTCGAGTCCGGGGCCCGGGATGGTACGGCAGAAGTTCAAGTTTACTCAAGGTGGGCGTCTAGCCTAGTCGGCTAAAAGTTTCGGCAGGGAAGGCGGGCCCGGAAAGGCCCAGGGGCCAGGGTCGAGGGCGCGGTCAGCTCAGACTCAGAGTCTGAGCAGCGGCGGCCCGTAACGGCCTGGCACTGAGCGGCCTGGCCGCAGGGCCTGCTACTTGTCTAAGTTGATAAGTCATTTGAACAAGAAAGATTCCTTGAGGCAATTCAACAAAGCATGCACTGAGCTCTACAGATTTTGATTGCCTTGAGTTGTTCATCCTCGAAACAGTTTCACGGTCGCGGGATCGCCATTGCCGAGTCACTGAGTCATCCCAACAAATTCTGCCACCCCACCCCAGTTAAAGTGCTCGGAAAAGTACCCGACCTAATAATAGTACGGTACCGTAGCAAAGCGCTGACCAAATCTTCTTTATCGGGCGTCTTGCAGCACGCTGGGAGGAATCAGGTCATGTTACGATGCTGCGCCCATCCCGTGGGGACTCGCAAGGGATGTAAAGCGTTTACACGTGGACTCCTGGGAGCAGAGACCGTGGAGAACACAGGGAGCACAGCACGAGACCACCTCGCAAACGAGAGTCTGGACGTATGAGTCGCGGGAGTTCGTGGTCCTTTACAGGCATGGAGTGGTCTTGTCAGTGCTTATGGACCCTCCACGCAGCAGGCAGTCCTGGCATCGCAAAGGAGGACACGGTGGCAAAGAGAGGACTTTGCACATCTATTGTCTAGTGCATGAAGATACAGTCTCAGTCTCCATGACTGATCGCAAGCCATGTGTCGGTGTCAGATCAAGGAGGCAACGAAGAGTATGTGCGAGTAGAGTCAGAGGGTCGGGGTGTAGTCATGCTTCATGCAATACCAAGGGAATAAGACACAACTCGCCTCTCAAGGTCACGGGTGGCACCCCTGGACTCAACTCATGTCAACCTCCCCGCGTCTTCAAAAGCTGAGCAAACAGGCAGCGTGCACCCGTGCCATCTTGTCGCATATGCCGTTCAAGCATGCACTCGCAGGTCAACGACCACTATTGTGATGTTGTCTTCGCGTCGATCAATGAGCTTCTGCAACTCTTCTGCCGGATCCTCTTCTTCCGTCAGGGTGTCGAGACGCCGTGCCACAGCTTCGTTTGTCACGGTTGCCCATAATCCATCGCTGGCAATCACCAGATACTTGTGCTGCTTCGTGAGCAAGAGCTCCTTTATCTCAGGGTCTGGTATGATGCAATCATCTATGGGTATCCAAGTGTCTGTATCGTAATCGTGGTATTGCTTGAGACTTTTGTCGCCTATACATCGAGACATTGCGAGCGATCTGATTCGGTTGATGGACCTTCCGTTGATTTCATAGCTTTCAATGCGCTTGTTGTTGGCTTCGATGCGCTTCCGTTCCTCGGGCACAGTCGGGTCGTGATCAGTGCTCATCGGCATGGGCTCTCCCTCACCGCAGATGATCGCCCGGCAGTCTCCAGCATTCGCCACGAAGAGACGATCTCCATCGATCACTGCCAGGATTGCTGAGCTGCCATCGTCCCAAGGCTGTGCTAGCGCTCTCTTCTCGGCCTCAAGGAAGCTGCTGGTCAGGCTGGCCCCCAATGCGCTGTCTTGAGGGCCCGACCTCTGCATGATCTGGTCCCTCAGTATCCCTACGATCTCAGTGCTCAGCAGCTTGGCAGCGCAATCACCAGCATGTCCGTCGAAAACCCCGAACACGTGTTTGTCTTTGTGGAAGCTAAGCTGCGCCACATGCGTATCCTCCATGCGAGGCCTGTCGCCTTGAGCTTCATAAATCCAAAAGCGAGGCAGTGGCCTGCCTTTGCCTGAGTCACTGCAGGCTTTCTTAGAGACGCTTCTTTCCTGCGACTCTCTCTTGTCAGAACAAAGTCTCACCGTCCGCACATGCGTCCTGACGCTGCAGTCCAGATGCCGAGCAAGGCGATGGAGATTTGTCTTCAAAGACAAAGGACAACTCATCTTATTTGACTCGCTGCCACAGTGTCCATGTTGGTACCGTCGAATCAGCAAATCAGGTCGGGGAAGCAGAGGCTCGCGGTGCTGCAGGCTGCGGGCAACAAGTGGCGTGCGCCACATGGACAGAGGGAGAATTGTGTGTAATGGCATGAATTTCTTTACTCAAAGTTAAGTTAAATGATGTAGGCCAGGTAGGATTGGCCGCGGAGAGGAAAAATATCTTTACTCAAAGTTAAGTTAAAGATCAGTACCAGGACGATCAGGAGAGTCGCACTGACGCCGCCGCTCAAGGATGAGTAAACTTGACTTTCGAGTCCGGGGCCGCCGAGATGGTACGGCAGAAGTTCGAGCACTGAGCCGCTTTACTCACCCGGTGACCCGGCGTCACGAGTCTAGCCTAGTCGGGGGGCCGGCCCGGGCCGGGCTGCCGCTGCCCGCCGCGGACGGTCCTGACGCCGCAGTCACGGGGCCACTGAGATCGGATGCCGAGCAAGGCGATCGGATGGAGATTTGTCTTCAAAGACCACACTGTTGGCAAAGAATCCGAGTCAGCAAATCTGATGATGGTAGGTACGGTCGGGGAAGCAGAGGCTCGCTGTGCTGCAGGCTGCGGGCCGGGCAACAAGTGGCGTGCGCCACATCCGAGTCAGTGGACAGAGGGAGAATCACGCGTGACGGTGTGTAATGGCTGCGGCCGCATGATGATGTAGGCCAGGTCGGAAAGGCCGGGCCCTGAGAGTCGCACTGATCGGACGCCGCCGCCGCTCAAGGCGCTGCCGGGATGAGTAACGGTGACTTTCGAGTCCGGGGCCCGAGATCACTGTCATGTACGCGGCAGAAGTTCGGCCCGCCAGCGCTGAGCCTTTACTCGCCCGGTGACCCGGCGTCACGAGCCTCCGAGTCACGAGTCTAGCCTCAGTAGTCACGGCGGGGGGCCGGGCCTGCCAGCAATCCAGGCCGCCGCCACGGTACGGTCCGCGGCCCGCCGGGCCCCGGCCGCCGCGGCCGGACCGTCGCCCGGGCCGGTCACCGTCACGGTGCTGCGCGCGGCCCGCCGACCGTGCCGGGTCACCGGGTCACCGGGTGGTACCGTACGGTCGCGGGCATCCGCAGCACGTCCGACGGTCACGGCGCCCGCCGCCGGCCGCTGCCGCCGGCCGGAGTGAGAGTCCCGGCAGGGCCCCAGGCCGGCCGGGACTGACCGAGTCCGGTCAATGGGCCGCCGGTCTAGTGAACGGTTAACCGTTTTTCACTGTGACGGTTTCATCTTCCTGTTAAAACAGTTACGAGGCCTTTTCTTTGCCGGAGTCCGGGTCGCATTCCCGTATGATCTCAGTCGGGCTCTGTAAACTCTCATCAGCTCCACTTGTTTTACAGCCGCTTATGAGTTACCCCTCGTCCACCCCTCTGAGTCATCCTACTCCCGATGATCGCTGTAAAAGGGGACCGGTGGTGGGAGAGACCCCCATGTTTCCCATAGAAAAGTACCATCAGCAAAGATAAATCATCTATACATATATCCCTACCCCCATTCCCCTCTTCTTCGAAAGGAAAAGCAAGGGGTAGCTGCATCACCCCTTCATTTTACAGAGCTACCCGTCCTTACAGCTTAGCTCACCCTTCCATTTCCTGGAAATGATCACCCACCACCCCCCTTACCACCCTCTCAGATCGCCTCGATGTCTGTCCCCTTACAGCCCACTACCCCTATTCGACATCATCAAAGTACCCCTCAAGCATCACCCCCTTTGCATCACCACCCTACCTCATATTCAGGCAATTATGGGTACCCCTTCCTAGACTCAATAACCCCTCTTCTATGACCCCACCCTCAAAAGATCAGACATGGAGCAGGGACCCCTTTACTTGGTTCCAAACATGATCTATACCCCACCACCCCTTTCCGCTGACAAGCACCCCTACCCCAAGAAGGGGGGCGACAGTTTTTAATCCCACCGCCCCCATTGCGCTTCCATCTGCTCCAGCGCTAGCGGAAGCTGCGGTTGCTGCTCTCCTCGGTCCTACCTCGAGTACCCCTTTCCTAAGATGTTCCTCAGACGAGCACTCGTTCTTGCAGCCCTTGCTGCCTCTGCACAGGGCTTCACCATCGCCCGTGTCCCCACTCTCAGGGGATCGCGCTCTGCTGCCGTGAATGTTCGCATGGCTGACTTCGACGGCGAGAAGCTTGCCTCCATGATCGAGAAGAAGAACATCGATCACTTGATGGAGGGCAACCGTGTCTTCAGGGAGAGCATGTTGAAGCAGGACAAGGATTACTTCAGCAAGATGGCCAAGGGACAGAGCCCCAAGTTCTTGTGGATCGGATGCAGTGATGCTCGTATCCCAGCCAACGAGATTCTCGGACTTGAGCCTGGCGAGATTGTAGTTCACCGCAACGTTGCCAACCAGGTCGTCAACACTGACATGTCCTTGATGGCCATCCTTCAGTTCGCAATCGAGTACCTCGAGATCGAGAACATCATTGTTGCTGGTCACTTCGAGTGCGGTGGAGTCAAGGCTTCCATGTCCATGAACGACCATCTTGCTCCGCTTGAGAACTGGGTTCGCCAGGTCCGCGATGTCCAGCGCCTCCACAAGGCTGAGTTGGACAGCATCTCCGACCCCAAGGCCCGCGAGCGCCGCTTGATCGAGCTCAACGTTTTGGAGCAGTAAGTTTCTTCTGTGTGGTTTATGATCGGCTGACTGAGTTGCAGGTGCAACAACGTCTACAAGGAGGCTGTTGTCCAGAGGAGGAGGACTTACACCAACCTTCGCACTGGCTTCCCCAAGCCCCGCATCTTCGGCTTCACTGTCGACCCCGCCACTGGCGAGCTCAACAACCTCAACTTCGACCCCGAGGTATTTGACATGTTCTTGCACATTACAATTGTTCATTTGCCTGTGCAGACCAGCATGTCTCCTGAGGTCAGGAACATCTACGAGCTCTACGATCAGAAGGTGGTTACTCTCTTGGCCTTATTGATATTCTTACACGTTCATCAGGCTGCCAAGGAGGCCTACGCCGACAAGGACGAGCCCTACAAGAAGCGCCCAAGCACCTGGAGACTTCGCCGCATGTACAACCGCCAGCCTGCTGGAGTTGAGCCCCCCCCCGAGGACTTCCGCCTCAAGTCCCTCTTCTCCAAGGTTACAACCATCACTTGTTCTCTGTCTTGATCTGATCGTCTTGCACAGCTTGAGGTCGAGATGATGAGACGCAAGGAGACTGAGAGCACCCTCAAGAGCGCTCTCGAGGAGTTGCAGGAGATCAAGAAGCTCCTCATTGGCAGTAAGAACACCCCTTTCCTATAATTCCGCTGATAATTGACGTCAAGGTGACAGGGAAGTAAACGAGCTGCAGGAACCAGCCAGCACCCTCTCTGAGCAGGAGGTGGAAGTTGTGGCTGAGTCCAAGGAGGAGGTCAAGGCTTCGATTCAGACTGAGGAGAAGGAGAATGAGCCTGAGGCAAAGAAGGAGGAGGAGCCTGCCAAACCTGCTGCTGCTGCAAAGGAGCAGAAAAAGGAGGGTGGATTCTGGTCCTTCATCAAGTTGTAAGGCTCTTATTGTGTGATCTCTTGTGTATGCTTAGTTATCATATTTTGTTTCTCAATATATTGGAGAATTCAAATTTCAAGAGTTTTTTCTATACTTGATATTTTGTCCTTCGCCAATTGTCAACAAAAGCTGTGAATTTCTTATTTCTCGGCCTGGTACTTGGAAAATCTTCAGGATGATCAGTTTTGTAAGTGATGTTGTTTGGGGTTTCTGTACTGTTGAGATGTTTCTGAAAATATGTTGTATGTCAATACATTCAATGATAGAGATCACTTTTCTTACCATCGCTATGAAATCCTGTTCTGTGTCGAGTGTTCTTGCAAATTTCACTTCCCTGCTTCCATCTGCTATACCGATGAGTGGGCAATACAGACTAGCGAAAGATTGTGCCTCTCGGTTTGACGAGTTTTGTGGTCGACCTATCACCCGTTGCAACAGATCTTACTCCTGCTCCTGCTCCTGCTCCTGCTCCTGCTCCTGCTCCTCCACCATCAAAACCTCCATAGCTTTTCTGCGCTTCTTTTTCCATCACAATCTCCTGGTGCTTCCTCGACCATGTCCTGTGGATCGGACACAGCTGCAGCATCTCTGGACGCTGCTCCAGGCTGCAGAGGCAGCAGAGAGCTGTTGCTCGCTGTCTGCGCATTTTCGAGGGACTCATGAAGACTAGCTGACGAACTTCGTTGCCTATCACAGCACAAGGGGGCTGAGGCAGGAGGGAAAACCCCTCATCGTAAGCTCCAACTCCTGGGGTGGTTCTCCAGTACCTTTCCTGCCCACTCAGCATTCTCTGCTCCTCCTTGCCGAAGCTGAGCCCTCCGTTTCCTGCTGGAGGAGGAGACGAGTAGTGTCCTGGACCAGGCGACAGCTCCATTGCTGTCCCCTCCAGCCACCTGTTCTTCTTTGCTTCCTTCGGAAAACTGATACTTATGCCGTTGTCTTCCTGCGGATCGTAAGTACCTGGCCCAGGCACCTGCTGCTGCTCTCGTTCCCACATGCTCATTCTTCTCTGCTCCTCCTGACCGAAAGAAATGCCTGGAGAGGTTGGAGAGGAGGACAGGAGGAGGTAAGCGCCAGGACCAGGGAAGGATCTATTCTCTCCGAGCAGCACCTTGCTCTCCAAGTCTCTCGCTTCACGCGGGAAGGAGGGGCTCTTGCTCCTCCACTCTCTCGCTGTATTGTAAGCTGTGGAGCTCGGGACGCTAAGCCACGCCTTCTGCTCCTCTGTCCATGGCAGCCTCTCTTGTCTGGAGAAGGAGGGACCTTTCCCCTCCTCCCCCCGAAAGCAGTCATAATCTGCAGGCCCGGGGAAGGAAGCTTTTTCTTCCTCTTGCCTGGTCGGCTTAGGGAATCGCTCTGAAGAGCTGATGCTTCCTCCTCCTTTTTCTTTCCCCCATCTTATCGTCGTCACATACTCTTGAGGACCCGGAAGATCCTTTGCTACAGTCACCTCCCACTCATCCGGCCGCTGCACCTCCTTCCCGAAGGACACACCGCGGCCACGCTCCTTCTCCTCCTTCCATGGGTCGTACTCTCCTGGACCCGGGAAGCCCTCAGCCTCCTCCACTGACGCTGGTCGCATGACGCTTCTCCCAAACGTGAAGCCGTCCTGACCCCAGTTGCCCTCTACGTCATACTGACCTGGCCCCGGCATGTTCGCCTGCTCGTACTCGTGGTGCCTGTACCATGACAAGGACAACAGTCAGTGGCTCTCCTCCTCTTACAAGCACAGCACCTGCTGGGCGAGAGTCTTTGTCCCCCCTTGCCGAAACTCGTGGAGCGACTAGTCGTTCCGCTTACTGAGATCACGTAGTGCCCCGGGCCAGGCGTCTCGCAGTTGGGGAGGAGGATCCAGCTCGGCTGCTGCCTGCCAGGGAAAGACCAGGAGGGCTGGGCAGGATAGTTTGACACGTCGTAGTGACGGAAGGGATGCAGCTTGTGACGCATGTCGTAGTTCCTTCCATAGACATGGGTGACCAGGTGGAATTTTGCTTGTTCCTCCTTGAGCCATTTCGCTGCTCTAGTTGCTGCGTTGACGTCGAATATTGGGACCGAACGGAGTTCACGCTTGCTGTCGAGATCTTTGATGTCTCCTTTTCCTTCCGCCACTGCTGATGCTTTCTCTCCCATGGTTGGCTTCTCTTTCCCGGTGCTTCCCTGTCTTAACTTCTTCTCCACGTGGATCGTTGATGCCTCCAATTCTCTGCTGCTCGACAACTTCGAGTTCAACAAACCCTGCGAAACTTTTGCAGATTCTCTCGACTTGGAAAATGCATGCAATAAAATCTTCTTTGCCGCTGAAAATTCAAAGACTGACAATTTGCCATCCGTGTGTAGAACGCACAATCTTTCAAGCTGAGGATCAAGTCAACAAACGCAGGAGTCAAAGCATCATTCCAACCTGCTCAATGAGAGATGATTTCTCATTCTCGTCTTGACGTTCTTTCACGACAGGTTGCAAGCCTGAAATCTACATTAATATTCAAACTTCAAGCATAACATCTCTACTTGTGCAATTGCTATCTGCAACTGCTATCTCCTCCAGGCTGAACTTTGGCAACCTGAAAGCAGTTCTCAAGTCGTTCATCTCTGTTTCGTTAAGCCCTTTATAGTTTGCTCCATATGTAGACACAGTTTTCTCGCTTTGTTTTGTATAATCTTTCTCGATTACTCTGCAAACTTTGTTTCGTGCTGTCTCCTCGTGGTGTTTGGTTGGAAGCTTGACAGCAGTCAAGACTTCCTTGACGGCATCAGGTTGTATTCTTGTCGATTTTTCATCTTGTTTTTCCGTAAAATTTTTGCGATCATGGTCATTGATCTTCTCATTCTTTGGAGGCTCTTCAGTGACTGCCTTGTTGCCAACAACATAACCAACGTCAAGTTCGTCTTCTTCATCACAACTGCGATCTTTCTTGATTGGGTCACGTTCGCCATTCAAACCAAGAAGCGCTCTTCCTTCTCCCTGGGCACGAAGGGGTGTCTCCACAGAGCCTCCTCCCTCAGTCAGTGACCTGACTATTCTTGTTCCTCTCCTCCACGCTGAATTCCTCGTCCGCGTCCCTTCGCCATATCGTAGAAGCTCGCCTTCAGCGGTCATGGAGGAAACAGGGATCTACTAGATCACTTCTGACTTGTCTCTTATCATCATCAAGGTCGAAGCCTGTGCTTGTTGTATATCTTCCCCCATTCTCCTCCCTGCCTTTCTCAAGGTTTGACCAATTTGACCGTTGCGTTTTGACCAGTCAATTTGTGTAGTTTTCGCGCGATTGGGAAGACGTCTCTGCTCAGGAGACAAGAACAAGACTAGGCGGCAGGAAAGAGGGAGGCAGGCAGGCCTGAAGAAGGACAAGAGGGAGAGGGAGAGGGGGAGGGAGAGGGAGAGGGAGAGAGCGGGAGGGGGAAGGGGGGGGGAGGGGAAGGGCTGTTGAGTTTCAAGGGGACAGTCGCTGAAGAGAACGGAGGTGATCCAAGTGATTGAATCGTAATCAAGCCCTTTACTTGACCAACTATGAGATTGATCGGACAAGAAATTTCAAAGGCCATCGCAAAGAGAATGACGAGTAGTACGATCAATGTGCTTCATGGACAAACCGTTGAACCTTGACATCTGATCTGGCTGTTGCCAGATCAGAATGGTGGAGATAGGAAAGTTGTAACGCGGCATGCATCCTTTGACAACGGTATTCTGCACAAGCCATCCATTAAGATTCAGTTCTAGCAGAACCGTATATGCGTTTTATCGATCTGTTTTGATAATGTATATTTTTTTCTCTTCTGCTTTACATACACTGAAACATGAACTGGTTTTCCCAAGAGAAACATGAAAAAATCGTCGAGATCACGTAAAAATCTCCACAAATACGTCGAGAACACGAAAAAACACCACAAACTTTGAAAATATTTTCACGACGTACTCATGACGGAGGCCCGTTGGCTAAGATTTGCGCGTCATAAGAACTGAGTCCTGGCGCAACGCCGGAATTCTTCGACTGTTGTGACGATGAATAGGAATCGTCACTTGCTCCACCATAAGGATCCGATTCTTGATGGCTTGACAACGCATTGCTCATAACATGCTTTGCCACAGCAGATTCGAAGGCAACCAAAGACGATGATCTCGAACTGCTGACTTCCCCCTGAGAACTCCAAACAGGCCGTGAGAATTTTCCCCCCACCTGCAATGCAGCAGTGAGCTTCTCACATGCTCTCCGCAACTGTGAGGGCAAGAGAGCACCTGAGACAAGGCGGCAGCAAGTTGCGCGCGGGCGAAAGTTGCGCCTTTCTTTTTGGATTTGCTCGTAGCAAGTTCCGTTGAAAGCCAATCAGATGCCATAGCAAGAGAATGAGGCCCAATCTTTTCAGGATATTCAAACAAGCAGAATATATGACATACAAGGGTCACCTGGTTTGCAAGCAAAGAATTCCAGCTACTGCCATCTTTCTTGTTTACAGAATCTGCCTCGCTCAGTACCTTCCGTCGCAAATCTTCGTCCTTCAAGGATTGCTCCATGACTTGTTTGATAGTGTCACTGGCTTGCTTCAACTTCTTTGTATTGGTTGAAGAGTCATGGGCCTTTGCGAGATTCTTCAATAGAGATATTGGGTTGCTTATTGAACTTATCTGCACACAACAGTTACAAAGGAACAATTCCAATACCACAAGTTACCTTCTGATCAGGGGACATTGACGATTGCACATGAAGCCTGTGCTCTTCTTTTGCTGCCTGAGCAAGGGCATGCAATGTCTTGAACTTATCTTGGCTGCTTGCGCTTGAATCATAACTCAAGGCGGTTGAATCCTTGCTCAGGTAATTTCCATAGTTCGGGTACGAATTGATGGCCAAAAGCTCATCGATGTCTTTGTTCACTTTTAAATTTCGATCATCTCGACCTTGATAGTTAGACATTATAAGAACTAGCAGCACTAGAGCTCCGGACGCCCCAACAGTCAGCCCAACCCGAGTTGATCTTCTTCCTTGTCCAACCTCCATTTCTCTTGAGCACCGAAGCTCGAACACCCGAGGTTTCTTCCAGACTTGTTAGCAAACACTTATCGACACTTGTCTCCCATACTCTTCTCCTCTGCCGCTCCTCCTCAAGTAGCCTTGTGCGATACCGGTATCCCCATGGTTCTATTTCTGAACAGAGCAGTTACATAGGCACCCGACGGTTACATGGCAATTCCGGGGGGAAAAGTGAGAGAGCTAATAGATTAAAACAAAGCATCAAAATACAAAAATAGCTAATTTAAATTTGTATTTCATAGGCCGTGATTGACAGCGACTCTTCAGGGCATGGCCAATTGTGGACGCCAACAGGTAGCAGCTTGTGATCACGCTGGATGCGATGGTTCAATGCTCCTCCTCCTCCTCCTCCTGCTCCTCCTCCTCTCTCTCCTTTTAAATGTCACCTTCTTTTCGCTTCAATGCTTCTTTCCCACAAGAACCTTGCTGCTCCAAGAGCCTTGCTGCTTCTTGAAAGTCTCTGAGAATGTTTCTGGATCATACTGCTGAAGTTTGTGATTCGTGAGCACCATTCAATCATAATTTATCCTCAACGTGTCGCCTTTCTGTTTCTTGCAACACAATCACGTTTATCTTCATTAGCGTGCTTTTGCTCAGCGTCTTTTCACTAACTCTTTGCCCAGGAGGCTTGTTAAGTACTTATAAGGTTTTACCGTTTCCTGTCACAATCCACAAGAAGCTATGATGTCTCCTCAGGCTTCTTCTCAACGGTTTACAACATTGTTGAGCAAATTTGAGCTGACTACTGTGGGCAGCTCGCATCCGAGATATGCTCGCAGCGCATGGCTGAGCCCGCAAGTGGGGTCGATGATCCTTCTATGCGCGGTAGCGGTTTTGCTATTGTCTGAGCATTATATGTTTGGTATTCTCCTATCGTTGGTTAGTCTGTGCGTTCTCACTCAAGATCGTCAGTTTACGAAAGCCGATCGGTCCTTGTCTCCAACACTGAAGGAGGATTAACGAAGTCTTCTCCCCCCGTGACTCCTCACGAAGAGAAGGAAAGCACAAGCGAAGGTTCCACTGCTTGAGTCATTGTCATGTACCCAAGAGCTGACTCGGATCGAATCAGATTCTTCGTCTATGGACATGATCCGCAGCATTCCAATCATAGGAGAACAAATTGCGCAGCATATAAGCGACGTACTTATTCAACATCAGCCATGTTTGGTTTTAAACTGTTGGTGCAGGCTGCTGATGTGGCATTGAACAAACCAACTATGAGTGCAAAAGATGCCAAGAGAGTGAAGGTTGAACTGTACATGGAAGCTGCTTGTCCAGGGTGCCAGTTTTTCACAACTCATGTTCTCTCACCAGGTCTCTGGAACCTCCATATCAAGGTTTCCAAATCTGATCTATGTTGCAGTGCTGCAAGAGCCTGGCATGGCGGACATCATTGACTTGAGGGTCATTCCGGCTGGGAACGCAGAGATCAAGGACGACGAAGTCACTCAAGAGGAATCCATTGAATGTCAGCATGGAGAGGCAGAATGTGAAGGCAACAAGATCCTTGCATGCCTGGAGAAGCAGGTAGACTAGATGAACTTCCATCATCCTCCCCTGATGAGGGTTGATTCGAACAGTACGGAAATACTGCTCTCTTTATGCCGACGATGTCCTGCATCGAAGAGCACGCATCCGTGATTGACTCTCCTTTCAATTTCTTGTCCAACATTACAGCCACGGAAATGATTCGTAACAATGCTGAAATCTGCATGAAAAAACACGAAATTGACGTGCAAGCCATCAACCAATGCTCTGACAGGTCAAGCATGAATCACTTTCAGGCTGTGAGTTTGACCGCTCCATTACAGCGATCAAGGCACTTCTATGCTCAGAGCTGCTATCCAGGAGACTCAAGATTTGAAGGTAGACAATACTTTCTATAATTGCAAGGCTAATCAATCCTCTCAGCCCAAGTTGGAGTATGCTCCCTGGGTGGTAGTGGATGGTGCCCCGCTGAAAGAAGATGCGTACAGGTCGGATCTGGATCTGTTTTCCTTTGTTCACTGATTACGAGAGCAGTTTGAAGGAATACATATGCAAGGCTTACCTGGGACCTCAGCCTGAAGCTTGTGATCCCTTGAGGTTGAAGGATTACTTTCCCGTTCACCAGCTAGCCAGTCGTGCTGCGAAGACGAGGTTGAACATTTTGACCGTCTTCTTTCAAGCTGATTCAGTTTTGAAGGAGTATGTCGGGCTCTCAAGCGCGCAAGGACATCGACTCTTACTTCAATCGTCTTGACAGGCGAATCCGGTGCGAATGCTCTCGAAGTAGAAAAACGGTGCTCTTTCGTTCTGATTGCTCTCTCGCAAACAGGCGCTCAAGCACGGAGCATTCTCGCAAGAGGTCTGCCACCCTCCAGTCGCTTTCGACCAGCCGACTTCCTCGTTTCCAGTTCTGCAGCAAGTAATTTATGTTTACTAGAGATACAAAAGTCGATTTGCAAATGTCTGGAGTCCGTCCGACAATGATGTTCCTGGCGGGTGACCGCCGCTCCGAGAGCCTCCGAGTACGGTCAGCAAAGTCTCCGCCGGAGGCTCAGGCCCTGCCGGCCTAGTACGGTGTTGTGGATCGCCAGCGCCTCCGAGTCCGACGGCCGGGCGGTCACCGTATTGCTATCAGACTCACCTGCCCGTACACCTGCGGCCCCCCGCAGACTACGCCCGGACACCCTCAAGGGGCCCTGGCCCGGACCTGCTCCGCCGCACCCTCGGAGTGGCCCCCGGCAGTGGCCCCGCAGGTGGCCCCGGACCAGCCCCGGACCTGCCCCGGCTGCTGCCCCGGACTGCCCGGACCAGCCCGGACCCGGTAACTGAGAATGAGGGGGATGATGTCAAACTGTGGTCGGTTTTCGGGAGTAGATGGCATCGGAGAGCTCGGGAACGAGGACGGGGAGGAGGAGGAGGAGGATCCTTGACTTGAGTGGTCCAGTCTTATCAGGAGGGGGAGACGACGAAGAAGGAGAAGGAGAAGTCTCCTCCACATTTCTCTCTGCCGTATGGGATCAAGGCTATCAGGCTTCTCAGAAGGAGGAGCAAGGAGTCGATATCTTTGAAGCATTGGAGATGAAAGCGCAAGCAGCGAGCATGGCAGGAAAGGCCATGAAGCAAAAGAAAGTTATCAAGGCGAAGTTTGGTGGGACAAAGGCTAGTATAGCAGGAGTAGGAGGAGACGTAGAAGACATTGATGGATTAGATTCATTAGAGTTGGAGTTTCTTCGCGAGATCGAGGAGAATGCAGCTCTTACGTTCGTGCAACCAACGGCTGCCGACTATCATGACGATGATAACGAAGAAGATGGAGGAAATGTTCGATTCACCACAGAAGAACTCTGGGAGGACATCGATTACGAACAAAGGAAGAAAGAGGCTGTCGAAAAGTTGAAATCGGCCAGTGAGACGCTAAACAAGGCGCAAATTAATTTGCCGAAGCTCAAGGTTGAGAACAAGCGATTAGAGCAAGACATCTCAACATGGCAAAGAGACATCGAAGAACTTGACAAGAAACAGAAGAAGATGCTCAAGAAGTTCCCTGAGCTCGCAAAGCAAGCAAAGGATGTTGGAACAACGGGGGAGGTGAACGAAGCAGGCCCCGATGGGCTATCCGAGGAAGTGAGACGTGCAAGGGCCAAGGAAGAGGAAAGAGTCCGTCAGAGAACCATGAGGAGGAGAAAACAGCTGGACCTGGGGCTGCAGCAGGTTGAAGAGTTTGAAGTCGAGCAGGATATGATGTGGATACCGGCGGTTCCCTGGCGGAAGCGGGCTAAGTTGGAATTTCAGCGTGCGAAAGAGACAGTGATGATTTATTTTGCTTTCCTCGATCCCTACAGATTCGCGATCAATCAGCTGAAAAGGCTGTCCCCTCGCACAGTCGTCTACTTCGAGTCTCTCCGTTGGCTGAACTTGTCCACGTATCTCACGGTGTTGGTTGCGATCCCCCAGGCATGAGATGAAATATTGATACTTGAAATGGAATGATGATGCTTGATATGATACTTCTGTTATGAAGTATTGATGCTTGATATTGTCATTCGATTGTTTTGGTCTCTTCACAAGTTTCATGTCCTTCTGGCAGCTTTCAGATCTCACCTGTCCGCCATGGCATTGCGTTCGGTTGTTCTCTCACATTTTCCTTTAACAGATTCTCACATGGACAGCATTCAGCTCCATCTGGCCCTTAGGTGGAAGTGGAACAGTAATAATCCCCAAGTACTTCCTCTACTCCTTCATTCCCCATGAGCTGCACGGGACCAATCTCTCACTGCTCTTCTGCATTCTCTTCGCTGCCGTCTACGCTATTATCGCTGCTGCTATCTTGAACAGGCTGTATGGCGACATGGTGGAGTACTTCAAGACACAGGTCAGTCAGTCAGATCAGCATCCCTACAAATACTCCAGCGTGGTCTTCAGCGGATTGAACTTCAAAGTCTTAACGAAGGCTCAACAATTCTCGTTTGCGATGGAGACCCAGTCGTCGTTGCGTTTGTTCCTTGCACAGCAAAAAGAGGTGAGTGTTGTTCAAACTCCCTATTGCTCGACAAACCTTCAATCGAATCCACCTCTACCTGCTGCCTCCTCTTCCTCAACTTTGGTGCTCCCCCTGTAGCTTATCTTGTGCCGCAGGAGAAGATCACTGCGGAAGATGGGAATCTGGCTGAGTTCATGGACAAGAGCACTCTCATGCTGCACCGCATCGGCGGCTTTCTGCTGATCTCTTGCATCACCGTGGGAGTATGGGTCATGATAGAGCTCTTCTTCCCGCAAGAAATGCTCCTCTATCCCTTCGGCTGGGAGCGGCTCATCCCTCCTGGGCTCTCAAGCTTTTACAACCATTTCATAGTCCCCGTCTCTACCCGAATGGTCGTGAGCTTCGGGCATTACAAGAAGAGTCAACGGACGGTCGCACTTCTCTTCCTCTCCCTCTACGGCAGGTTCGTCAACATCGTCATCATCCTCCGCAAGCAGTACAAGAGTATCATGGACCCCTCGCGCGTGCTCAGACTCGACCGCATGCCTGACGTCTGCTTCTGCGAGGTCCTTTCCCTCCAGATTCCCTTCTCCCCCCCCCCCCTTCAACCTCATTCTGCCTGATATGACGCTGTTAACGTTAGGACGGGGTCGGTGTCAACTTCCTTCTGTTCTGGTCGATGGATTGGATCATGTCCAACCTTGCGGTCTCGCACCTTGGTCATGACTCGATCGTTTGCTGACTGGCAAGACGGCAGGTGGTCCTCATCCCTTTAATCGTTGGTGTCTTTCGGAGAATCTCTCCGCCAGAGAAGTGAGTATTCGTAACTCAGCTCCTCCCTGACTGTCCATTTCACTGTCATCTCCTGCTTCTCATGGTCATTCTTCTCAGGAAGGATCAAGGAGCGACAGGTCGACCAGGTTTGCCTTGTGCTGCTGGCAGCCGACACTTGTATCTCACGAGCGTTTCAAGAGTTCGAGATGGGCTCCTGGCTGATGGACATCGTCAGCTCTCAGGCTCTCTTTCTCATGTGTTTGCCTTTCATGCCTGCTATCTCTGCTCTCCGCATTGTCACGGTGAAGATTTCGGCTCACCTCCCCTTCATCATCATCATGATCATCAACCGTCTCCTCTCCTCCTCTCCTCCTCTCCTCCTCTCCTCCTCTCCTCTCACGAGGTGGGGCAGGGTATCATTCAATTCTTCCTGCATCAGAAAGTCATTCTCAACTTCTGGATCGCCTCTACAAAGGGAGCTTACAACCCTGTCCTCCTTCGCGTCACCGACGTCCTCTGCCAGGTTATTTATCGCCACCTCTTTGCAGTTGCTCTTCGTCCTATCACTTTCTCTCTCCATCATGCAGAAAGACGCTGCCTCTCTCCTATGTTTCATGTCCATTCCTTTTGCCCTCTCCTTTCCCTCTTTCTAGATTTCCTGAAGCTGCCAAAGTTCTTCGCTCTGGAATTGGCGACTGTCGTGTACTACTACATCTGGGTCTATGGGTCTACAGGTTGACCAGCCTCCCTGCTGGGGAAGTTCGTGTGACTTTGTGTCGCTTAGAGCTTCTTCAAGCGCCCATCTGCAAACTCCCTCTCCTTTATTACAACATCACACACAATCTTCCGTGCAATTATGACGCGACGACAGGGGACGAAACGTGAGTTGTAGAGAGAGATCGCAGACTAAATCGTCATCTACTGATGTGTCATGTCTAGAACGGTAGCCTGCAATATCTACGAAACGAACAATCCTTGTGAGGGCAGGGATTTCTCTATGAGCAACTTCGCCCTGTTCGCTTGGCAGGTGACTTTTCCCTGGTCGTTTTAACGATGAATGGCAACCTCAGACTCCCTCCGCAATCATCGGAGCTTACTTCAAGAATGTAAGTTGCCGACGCTCCTTCACACCTCGTCCGCTTGTCACTCCCTGAAGTCTTCAGCTTCGCACTATCCCTTTGCCTGCTGAAATCTATACGATCCTTGCAAGTTGTGACTCAACTGATGGTGACTGTGCAGGTTGTCAACGTGGTTGGAGCTCCTGTGTTCCCCTGGTTTGTCATGCTGCTGGCTCTCATCGTACTCTCCATTCAGGTATGCTCGTGCTGTGCTGGTCTGAGCTAAGAACCAGCCAGCGCGACTTCAGACAGAAGTTTCAACGTTACGTGGAGGAGGAGAGGTATAGACTACTTGCTGCCATAGCTAATCTGGTAAGGCGTTCGACCTTGACAAGTGCATCTTGTCCCTGAGAAGAGAGCAGGAGCGAACGATGAAGAAGAAGGAAAAGCTCCTGGCAATCCAGAACTTGGAATAATGAGTCATGGTCTATGAGCGATGTGAGGTAAGATGTAAATGTATAATGTAGCAGCAGCTGCAGCAGACAACTAGGATGTAAGCTATTCACATCTTTGTAGAGTAACTGATATATTAGAATTAAAAACGGCCTCCAACAGCGGATTCAGCAACAACCGAAAATCAAAGATTGCAAGCGAACTGCTGCGAGACAACTTCACAATTAAAACTATTCAACCAGACACAACAGGCGTCAGGTCGCCTTCTTACGCTGACAAGAGCAACCACTAACCACGTTAGTTAGTCGCGACAACGCTGGAAGCAAGCGACCGCCTGGGTACTTCAGTCCATTTATCAAGATTTTGCATACAAGTCAAGATCTCCAAGTCGCGGGGGAAGTATCAGCTTATTCCTCGTCATTAGCGACCGCCTCCTTCAGGAGGTCATGAGATCTATCCGATTAATAATATTGAGCCCTTTGTGCTTCCACACTGTGGCACTGAAGGAGAATCCATTTCTCTGAATTCGATCGATTTTGAATTTAAAAATTGCAGAAAGCCGTGATAGCTGCAGGCTCACATCGCATCATTCGATGAGATTGGTGAGCGAAGCTTTATTACTGCTGCTGGCTCCTGCTTGTTCGCATGTGTCTGAGTTCAGAACAAGAGGTTGCACGTTTGGCGGTGAAGGATTTGAGCATGAACATGGAGAGTCTTGCAAGTTTGGCATTGTTTGAGAACATCTCAACTTCTTGTTTTGATCCAAATCCTGACCGGAGGCAGCGTTCTGATTGCTGTCTGCTGGAATAAGATGCCATTCCTTCACCTTGCTCTTAAAATTGACGGGAGGAGTTACTGTTGTTCCGGGAAACTTAGTAGAAGTATCAACAGGATCCAACTTATCATACTTGCGCTTCCGTGGATTCGCTTCCCCTAGGTCTAAAGAAGAATGCGGAACCTTTACTTTGTTGATAGGCGCAGGAAGAATCAAGTCTGACGGCTTCATAGTAGCGCCACCACTTGCTGATGACTCATTGTCACCATTGAATGACGAATTTAATGGCCTGATCATTTCCCTCAGTGGTATTGGTCGCAGAGGGCCACGGCTCTCCATGGATGTTAAAGACAAAGGTTGTCCATTATAGACATTCCACAAATTCGGCTGCAAATTGACAACTGAATTCCAGCTGAAAGAGGCCGCACTGTTTGGAGCAGGAATGGAAGATGACGACAAAACAGAAGCCAATGAGTTTAAACCGCTTCCAATGCTTGCAGTCGAAAGCATAGGTACATTGCTTGCATTACCAGCCATGCTTGATGGCTGGGGTTGAATGGAAGCACGCAATGCTGCCAAGCTTGCTGAATACTGCCAAGCGGCAGCATCAATCATCTGCCTTCCGCCGAGAGAGTGCGCAGCTAAAGAAGGTTGGAATCCCCCATTCGAGTATGGGGGATCATCAACAGACTCCCTTCCTCCTCGAGAGTTACCACGTGGCCTTCCGGGACCTGCAGGCCTGCTGGGGCGTCGAGCTTGATCCCAAGCTATTCGAAATTGGTCTACACGCATACGGACGTAATCGCATCTAGCTTTCGATAACCCGATGGCTAACAAAGTTTCTTGCATCGTGCCTTGATCCTCACCTCCATCGTGTGCATTTCTCCATCTCGCTCTTCGAAAGCCATATCCAGGATTTCCAGGTTTTGCCCTGGGAGCAGGAACTCTCCTGCTTTGCTCTTTCACGTATATCTCGTACCCAAGTTTGTTGAATTGTAAGCGAGTGAGTCCAGTTTTTGCTGTTAGGCCAGTACAATCCTTGGAAACTACATGCTCAGGAAAGAGCTCTGAAAAAAGATAATAAACCGAAAGCTTTTGATCTGCACCATCTTCTTGCGGCAAAATATCCTCATCATCATCTGACAATTTGGTGGCTGCATGAAAAAATGCACGGGCAACAACAACTGAACGTGCATCGAGATTTCCGAATCGCATTGCCATCTAGCTTTCTCAGCCCAGAATAAAAACTTGGGCAGGTCGCAGGAAAATTGATCACGAAACGGTTAACTACGTGGAACACTTGCACGCTATTTTCTTTCAGAAATGTCCAACCTCATCGAGGGAGTAATTTACATGGTAGCTTTCAAAGAATTGCACATTCAACTCAAGAGAAATTATCTCCCCTGACACCCTTTTTCTGTTTCAATATCTCAACCCTACTCAGAATTTCAAAATGGAGTGTCGTTCCTGAATCGAATAAATCTCCAGAATTCGACCCAAGATCCCTTCAACGCTTCCTGCACACTTTAATACTCTATCATCAATCAGCTTTGAACAAAACAAATCTGTGTAGCTGAATATGGAAATTGAACCATTGTTTCATCATTCTGGGTCATTGATAGACAACAAAACAGCACCCAAACTTCGGGACTAGAAAAGCCATCCAAAATATAAGTGCAATCTCCTTTGATTTTCCTTCCAAACTCACAAGGGACGAGAAGATCCAGGTGTACAGTTCCTATGCAACCTGCAGATTCAATGATGGTTCTTCTGAATCTGCTACACTGCAGCTCGCACGAGCGTAGGCATCAACGGCCCATTCCCCAAAGGTCAGGTTGAATGAAGCACAAATCCGTTCCTCATCTCGGTTTTCTTTCGGAATTTGAGGGGAGCCAATCACGCATCATTTTCGCTATCTCCTCCACCCCTCTCTCCTACCATGTTGTCCTCCATAACCCTCACTCCCATGCCACACCGCGGCTTCACAGTCCCCCTGAGGGCCCGATCTACCACCCCCAAACTCCCTACCCCTACCTACCTCGTCAGAACACTACACAGCATATCCCTGGAGGCCAGGGATATCTCCTTGACCTCTCTATACCTCCTCACACACCCCTACGCCCTAGGGCTGCAACTCACCCCACCCTGAATAGTCGGTCACAAGACCCCACCCCCTACCACCATCCCTGCCTGTTTTTTAAGTGGACCCACTTTCAATAGAACTCATTTTTGAAGTTTAGGGGGTAGGGGTACATATTGATCTTCAAAGTACTGGGTAATCGAATAGACAAGATGTAGGGTCCTGGTGATTTGCTTTATTTCGCAGAGGGTGGGGTGATCTGATGAACCCACACTGAGGGGACGCAACCTGGAGGTTCTAGAATTCTAAAACAGTTCCAAACGATGTAAAATATCAACCTTTCGCCCCCCATCCACTACACGGATACCGCGAGATCAGACCCTGTAAACTGCTGCTTATATTACCATACCTTGCACCGGTGGTTTTGTCGGGGAATTGGTGGGTTGTATCACTGATAATCAAATTTTGGTAACTTAAGTTGCTACGAACCTGTCCTATGCCTGAAAGGCTCTATGAGCCCATACACATCTCTATGACCCACTACCCCCTCCCACCCAGAAATACCTAATTCTTTAACTAGCTATTTTTAAACGGCCCCGCTCTGCCGTCTTATGCCATGGTGGGTTGTGTGGCCTTATAACCACCCCTACCCCTCTGTCATGCGTGAAATGTATTTTTCACGAGCCCTCAGGATTTGTCCTGCAGGGATGACATGGCACAATAGGGTGGATGATGATGATGTGGTGGTGGTGGTGATTACGATGATAATGAAGAGGATGCTTGCGGTCAACCCGAAGACATCAATATTGGAGTTCTGTGAGCCAACTGATTACTTGGCTGTGTGAGAAGAGAGCATGTTGCTTGTCAGCAGCTTCGGAGTTCAAGAGGTTATAAGAAACAGAGCCACAACATCGTGGTCCAACCCCTGAGAAGATCAAAGAGTTGCTGAAAAGACGAGGTTTGGTTTCTCTGTACATGAGGAAATGCTCGCACCAGCAAATGTCTTCTTACACTGGTTGTCACGAAAATGACCTTAGCTCAGGAAAGGATGGCCACATCCGTCAACGGAAGAGAATTACAGTAAGAAGATAGGATCGTGGGCAGGACATTTCTTACATTTAGTTGGGATTTCATCTGTAGATTCGTGAATACGATTCAGATCCTGTTGAAGATTCTGGAGATAGGGCAACATGCGATAGAACACCAGGAACAGGAACAGGAACCTAACCTCTGAGACCTGAACGCTGGCGTACTGAGTCGGAGCACTGTACAGTGTGTCAATGGCGATCGAGCTGGCGTTCGTCACACTCAGGCTGATCAAGCGGATCTGAAAGCGAATCGAATTTCTGGAGTGGCGAATTGTTTCAAAAGTGCATGGAATCTGTATCACTCTGGCAAAACATGCCAAAGGGATACCTCTTTAGAGAAACTGCAAGGAGCAGATTTTAACAGAGCATGAAGCAAACGGTTTGCAGATATAGTTTATCTCACTGACGAAGTGCTTTGACCAATTCATCCGGAAAAGTGTAATGGAACTGAATTCCTTCTTAGATAGTCGGTGAGAATCTTCCATGTTTCAAGGCCGAAATGAAATATTCAAGAAATATCTCAAGGATTTCGTGTCGTGGCTCAATCAGGGAGAAGGGCCAGAGAGCTCAAGTGATAGGATTGGGCAGTTTGCATAGACAACATATGTCGAGAACATGCGAAAGAAAGAAGCAATGCGACTAGATGACATCAGGTGGTCATTCGAAATGCGAATGATAACGAAACCGATGGCTTACATTTTGGCTGTAAATCAATAATTTAAGGCTTGCAAAAAACATGATTCATTGTCATGTGACTGTGAACGATATCCTAAGTTGTAATAGTTCTATGTCAAGCAACGAGATAGAGCTCAGAAATTTTGGCTTCGTGGTACCTATGCTACATTCCGACCGAGTCGTACTCCGACTCGAACTTCGGAACTGAGCCTAGTCACTGACTACCGGCGTAGTTCGACTCCTCAAACAAAGCCTTGCCAGCCGGGACGTGAAAATGACTAGGCATCTCTCTGCAGCCGTCTTTGCCGCTCATGTTGGAGCTGTCTTTCCAACTGTGCCCTTTGTTGTACATCACATCGCATACAGCATATAGAAGCAGGGTCTCACGGTAACTTTCTGTCGTGCGCAAGGAGGTATAAGGCCAGCACCGAGATGCTCCCTGTACTGCCAACAACGGCAAGAACTCCATACTGTGGAAGAAACAATCAGTTGTTTCAATGATAAGTGGAAAATATTTTACCTTATTTTGAGGAAACATGCCTGCCTTCAACGCCCTTTGCACACGAAAATATTGGAATGTAGCATAGGAGACAAAAATTGCCCCATTCAATACGAGCAATGAAGCGGCCTGTTAGTGAAAACTTCAAGGTCGCAGCTGAGGAGAAGATGTGCGTCAGCGTGTCAGTCCTACCTCGACTACTTTCCATCCTCCCGCAGGCTTGTGATTAGTGTCCCGAGGACAGAGAGGATTGAGTGATCCTGACAGTCGGCTGCGCAGGGTCATTCCTCCACTGCTACTCCCTATCACTCCTGTGCGCGTCGTCGAGTTCTCGTCGAACAGCTCAAAGGAGCTGAACAAAGCAACACCAGCCCCGAAGAAAGTCATACCTGTATTGCACCAAGACAAGAAAGTCCTCTCGTTTGCGAGGTGGTCTCGTGCTGTGCTCCCTGTGTTCTCCACGGTCTCTGCTCCCAGGAGTCCACGTGTAAACGCTTTACATCCCTTGCGAGTCCCCACGGGATGGGCGCAGCATCGTTGCATGACCCGATTCATCCCACTGTGCTGCAAGACACGTAAAGAAGATTTGGTCAGCGCGTTGCTAGTACGTCATGCCCCGCTTCCGCACGAGCATGTCCAATGCGCTATCTCTCGTTTCTTTCATGGGGGCTTGAGGACGATATCATAAAAAAGAAGCGACGTTTGGCAAACAGCTCAGATCATTCGTGTTAGCTTTCTTCACTGAGACTCATCATCGGATAAACTACGGATGGAATAGCTTCAGTCACGTCCACACTGCTTTTTTCCTTGTGAAGACTTACTAATTTGCTTCAGATTCCTATCTTCTTCTTCCCATCATCATCTCGACAAAGGAATTCTTCACCCCAGGTTTTCACGCTTTTTTAGTCAAGGACAAACTGGCACTAGGCAGGAAAGATTTAAAAGCACTGAGCCCGGCCGGCGCCCGGCCCCCGGGCCCGGCCCGGGCCTCGTCGTGGCGAATGCTGGAGACTGCCGGGCGATCATCTGCGACCCGACTGTGCCCGAGGAACGGAAGCGCATCGAAGCCAACGATGAGGAGATTGAAAGCTATGAAATCAACGGAAGGTCCATCAACCGAATCAGATCGCTTGCAATGTCTCGATGTATAGGCGACAAAAGTCTCAAGCAATACCGCCATTTCGGTACAGACACTTGGATTCCCATAGATGATTGCATCATACCAGACCCTGAGATAAAGGAGCTCTTGCTCACGAAGCAGCACAAGTTTCTGGTGATTGCCAGCGATGGATTATGGGCAACCGTGACAAACGAAGCTGTGGCACGGCGTCTCGACACCCTGACGGAAGAAGAGGATCCGGCAGAAGAGTTGCAGAAGCTCATTGATCGACGCGAAGACAACATCACAATAGTGGTCGTTGACCTGCGAGTGCAAGCTTGAATGGAGGACAGCACGGTATGGGCTGACGCCAGCCTCTGTCTGATGTAGCAGCTAGTCGAGAGCGGTTTCCGGGGCGGCCGATCCTCGGCATATGCGACAAGATGGCACAGGTGCACGCTGCCTGTTTGCTCAGCTTGTGAAGACGCGGGGAGGTTGACATGAGTTGAGTCCAGGGGTGCCACCCGTGACCATGAGAGGCGAGTTGTGTCTTATTCCCTTGGTATTGCATGAAGCATGACTACACCCCGACCCTCTGACTCTACACGCACATACTCTTCGTTGCCTCCTTGATCTGACACCGACACATGGCTTGCGATCAGTCATGGAGACTGAGACTGTATCTTCATGCACTAGACAATAGATGTGCAAAGTCCTCTCTTTACCACCGTGTCCTCCTTTGCGATGCCAGGACTGCCTGCCGCGTGGAGGGTCCATAAGAACTGACAAGACCACTCCATGCCTGTAAAGGACCACGAACTCCCGCGACTCATACGTCCAGACTCTCGTTTGCGAGGTGGTCTCGTGCTGTGCTCCCTGTGTTCTCCACGGTCTCTGCTCCCAGGAGTCCACGTGTAAACGCTTTACATCCCTTGCGAGTCTCCACGGGATGGGCGCAGCATCGTTGCATGACCCGATTCATCCCACTGTGCTGCAAGACACGTAAAGAAGATTTGGTCAGCGCGTTGCTAGTACGTCATGCCCCGCTTCCGCACGAGCATGTCCAATGCGCTATCTCTCGTTTCTTTCATGGGGGCTTGAGGACGATATCATATAAAGAAAAGCAAACCGGAGCAAACAGAAGAAGCGACGTTTGGCAAACAGCTCAGATCATTCGTGTTAGCTTTCTTCATTGAGACTCATCATCGGATAAACTGCGCATGTTTTTTCAATTACGATGTTTCCTGTAGGGTCATGCAAGCAGTTGGTCGAAGGATTCCATGGTAACGTTCTTGAATATTTTCTGGGTTCGTCGAAAGATATTATCACAACGGGCCATACATGGCTAGATTTGCTGACATTTTTTAATAGCATGGGTCAGTAAATGATTGGAGATGACATCGCATGCCATGGGAATGGAGCATCAGGTAGTCCATTGAATTCTCGTGTGTTGCTCATTGGTAAGCTTCCTAGCGTTTGTGTTTTGGCTAAGTTGGTCATAGTTTATCTTGTCCTGATCATTGTCCATCAAAAGAGGGACAGCATTGTGCTTCAGTATGAAGCAGCTCGGGAATGCAAGGGACAAGCACAAGCATCAAGTTGAAGGAGACAAGCAATCCTCGGTCAACTTCACCGGAGACTGGGCTTGCCCCTCATCCCCCGAAGTTTTACTCATCTCACAGTCGTCTGATTTTCCTCTCCGCGGCAAATCCTACCAGGATCAGCGGCAGCGCGGCACAACTAGGCTACATGGTTCACGATGCTCTCTCTGTCGCGCACGCACTTGTTGCCTATGCAGCGAGCCTCTTGTACTTTGCTGCTCCTGTCCAACTCAAAGGCGTCAAGATGCACATAAGAAACTCAAAGACCTCAGAAGTCACAAAGTTGCTTCCTAAGAAGAAAAAAAAGACGAGGACAAGAAGCGTCTCTAAGAAAGCCTGCAGTGACTCAGGCAAAGGCAGGCCACTGCCTCGCTTTTGGATTTATGAAGCTCAAGGCGACAGGCCTCGCATGGAGGATACGCATGTGGCGCAGCTTAGCTTCCACAAAGACAAACACGTGTTCGGGGTTTTCGACGGACATGCTGGTGATCGCGCTGCCAAGCTGCTGAGCACAGAGATCGTAGGGATACTGAGGGACCAGATCATGCAGAGGTCGGGCCCTCAAGACAGCGCATTGGGGGCCAGCCTGACCAGCAGCTTCCTTGAGGCCGAGAAGAGAGCGCTAGCACAGCCTTGGGACGATGGCAGCTCAGCAATCCTGGCAGTGATCGATGGAGATCGTCTCTTCGTGGCGAATGCTGGAGACTGCCGGGCGATCATCTGCGGTGAGGGAGAGCCCATGCCGATGAGCACTGATCACGACCCGACTGTGCCCGAGGAACGGAAGCGCATCGAAGCCAACAACAAGCGCATTGAAAGCTATGAAATCAACGGAAGGTCCATCAACCGAATCAGATCGCTTGCAATGTCTCGATGTATAGGCGACAAAAGTCTCAAGCAATACCGCCATTTCGGTACAGACACTTGGATTCCCATAGATGATTGCATCATACCAGACCCTGAGATAAAGGAGCTCTTGCTCACGAAGCAGCACAAGTTTCTGGTGATTGCCAGCGATGGATTATGGGCAACCGTGACAAACGAAGCTGTGGCACGGCGTCTCGACACCCTGACGGAAGAAGAGGATCCGGCAGAAGAGTTGCAGAAGCTCATTGATCGACGCGAAGACAACATCACAATAGTGGTCGTTGACCTGCGAGTGCAAGCTTAGACGCGGGGAGGTTGACATGAGTTGAGTCCAGGGGTGCCACCCGTGACCATGAGAGGCGAGTTGTGTCTTATTCCCTTGGTATTGCATGAAGCATGACTACACCCCGACCCTCTGACTCTACACGCACATACTCTTCGTTGCCTCCTTGATCTGACACCGACACATGGCTTGCGATCAGTCATGGAGACTGAGACTGTATCTTCATGCACTAGACAATAGATGTGCAAAGTCCTCTCTTTACCACCGTGTCCTCCTTTGCGATGCCAGGACTGCCTGCCGCGTGGAGGGTCCATAAGAACTGACAAGACCACTCCATGCCTGTAAAGGACCACGAACTCCCGCGACTCATACGTCCAGACTCTCGTTTGCGAGGTGGTCTCGTGCTGTGCTCCCTGTGTTCTCCACGGTCTCTGCTCCCAGGAGTCCACGTGTAAACGCTTTACATCCCTTGCGAGTCTCCACGGGATGGGCGCAGCATCGTTGCATGACCCGATTCATCCCACTGTGCTGCAAGACACGTAAAGAAGATTTGGTCAGCGCGTTGCTAGTACGTCATGCCCCGCTTCCGCACGAGCATGTCCAATGCGCTATCTCTCGTTTCTTTCATGGGGGCTTGAGGACGATATCATATAAAGAAAAGCAAACCGGAGCAAACAGAAGAAGCGACGTTTGGCAAACAGCTCAGATCATTCGTGTTAGCTTTCTTCATTGAGACTCATCATCGGATAAACTGCGCATGTTTTTTCAATTACGATGTTTCCTGTAGGGTCATGCAAGCAGTTGGTCGAAGGATTCCATGGTAACGTTCTTGAATATTTTCTGGGTTCGTCGAAAGATATTATCACAACGGGCCATACATGGCTAGATTTGCTGACATTTTTTAATAGCATGGGTCAGTAAATGATTGGAGATGACATCGCATGCCATGGGAATGGAGCATCAGGTAGTCCATTGAATTCTCGTGTGTTGCTCATTGGTAAGCTTCCTAGCGTTTGTGTTTTGGCTAAGTTGGTCATAGTTTATCTTGTCCTGATCATTGTCCATCAAAAGAGGGACAGCATTGTGCTTCACAGAGAGTGACTAAAATCGAAGAGCAGCTTGGGAAACAAGCATTGAGGAAGTGAAGCAGCTCGGGAATGCAAGGGACAAGCACAAGCATCAAGTTGAAGGAGACAAGCAATCCTCGGTCAACTTCACCGGAGACTGGGCTTGCCCCTCATCCCCCGAAGTTTTACTCATCTCACAGTCGTCTGATTTTCCTCTCCGCGGCAAATCCTACCAGGATCAGCGGCAGCGCGGCACAACTAGGCTACATGGTTCACGATGCTCTCTCTGTCGCGCACGCACTTGTTGCCTATGCAGCGAGCCTCTTGTACTTTGCTGCTCCTGTCCAACTCAAAGGCGTCAAGATGCACATAAGAAACTCAAAGACCTCAGAAGTCACAAAGTTGCTTCCTAAGAAGAAAAAAAAGACGAGGACAAGAAGCGTCTCTAAGAAAGCCTGCAGTGACTCAGGCAAAGGCAGGCCACTGCCTCGCTTTTGGATTTATGAAGCTCAAGGCGACAGGCCTCGCATGGAGGATACGCATGTGGCGCAGCTTAGCTTCCACAAAGACAAACACGTGTTCGGGGTTTTCGACGGACATGCTGGTGATCGCGCTGCCAAGCTGCTGAGCACAGAGATCGTAGGGATACTGAGGGACCAGATCATGCAGAGGTCGGGCCCTCAAGACAGCGCATTGGGGGCCAGCCTGACCAGCAGCTTCCTTGAGGCCGAGAAGAGAGCGCTAGCACAGTCTTGGGACGATGGCAGCTCAGCAATCCTGGCAGTGATCGATGGAGATCGTCTCTTCGTGGCGAATGCTGGAGACTGCCGGGCGATCATCTGCGGTGAGGGAGAGCCCATGCCGATGAGCACTGATCACGACCCGACTGTGCCCGAGGAACGGAAGCGCATCGAAGCCAACAACAAGCGCATTGAAAGCTATGAAATCAACGGAAGGTCCATCAACCGAATCAGATCGCTTGCAATGTCTCGATGTATAGGCGACAAAAGTCTCAAGCAATACCGCCATTTCGGTACAGACACTTGGATTCCCATAGATGATTGCATCATACCAGACCCTGAGATAAAGGAGCTCTTGCTCACGAAGCAGCACAAGTTTCTGGTGATTGCCAGCGATGGATTATGGGCAACCGTGACAAACGAAGCTGTGGCACGGCGTCTCGACACCCTGACGGAAGAAGAGGATCCGGCAGAAGAGTTGCAGAAGCTCATTGATCGACGCGAAGACAACATCACAATAGTGGTCGTTGACCTGCGAGTGCAAGCTTGAATGGAGGACAGCACGGTATGGGCTGACGCCAGCCTCTGTCTGATGTAGCAGCTAGTCGAGAGCGGTTTCCGGGGCGGCCGATCCTCGGCATATGCGACAAGATGGCACAGGTGCACGCTGCCTGTTTGCTCAGCTTTTGAAGACGCGGGGAGGTTGACATGAGTTGAGTCCAGGGGTGCCACCCGTGACCATGAGAGGCGAATTGTGTCTTTTATTCCCTTGGTATTGCATGAAGCATGACTACACCCCGACCCTCTGACTCTACTCGCACATACTCTTCGTTGCCTCCTTGATCTGACACCGACACATGGCTTGCGATCAGTCATGGAGACTGAGACTGTATCTTCATGCACTAGACAATAGATGTGCATAGTCCTCTCTTTACCACCGTGTCCTCCTTTGCGATGCCAGGACTGCCTGCCGCGTGGAGGGTCCATAAGAACTGACAAGACCACTCCATGCCTGTAAAGGACCACGAACTCCCGCGACTCATACGTCCAGACTCTCGTTTGCGAGGTGGTCTCGTGCTGTGCTCCCTCTGTTCTCCACGGTCTCTGCTCCCAGGAGTCCACGCGTATACTCTGTTTTTATTGTCCTTGCATCGTGTTATGCTGAACTATGAATTATGTTTTCACAGCTTCATGTTGTTTTTCATCTCCTGCTATACTACTGTGCTTGATCAACTCATGGACGTTCGTTTGTTTGGTTCCGTTCCAGGATAAAACAAAACCAAAAGGATGAAGTCTTCGGACTGCTTGTCTGCGACACACACTTTGTTTTGGACCAGCCGCTCGATTCCCCATGTCGCATCGTCTCGCTCAGCCTGAGCCTTCTTCACCCTGGTGACAAAGGAGCATGAGAACGAGCTATAGCTTCTTCCTCCACTGTTCTGCTCTGTTCATCCTCCCTTCCCTTCTCGTGTTCATCACATACAACGCGCAGAGTCAAAGAATCTGTTCAGTAGAGAGTTTCAGTTCCGTAGGCTTGGAATGAGATCGAAGCATTCTGGTACAGTCAGCTCACTTTCTCGGCTGCTGGGTCACGGTGGGCAGAGAACATGGAAAGTTTCAGACGCCTCAGTTTGCTAGAAGCAGCACATGGAGAGACTCCAGAATCTCACTACTCCTGTCAAGGCGAACAAATCATACACATCCGCGTAGGGACTCAAATTCCAAATTCATCAAAGGGATGTACAAAAATGATGTTACAAGGCAAAGCTGAGAGCATATCCAATGCAATCAATCCGCTGCTCTTGGATGCGCCAACTTGATTGATTTTGACTGGCTCAGTAGCATCCCCGTTCAGCCATCTCACCATGGCACCCGACTCCGTAACCTAAGCTTTCTCTCAGCTCTGGCCCCTATGTGAATCAATCGTCAAGCGAACGAACGCAAGCAAACGGCTGAGCTCACATTGGGGCCAAAAGAATTCAGTTGCGTCATCTGCTCTTTCCAGAACTGCCACTTGATCTGGAGCAAGGAATAAGTAGAACGACCTCCATCACCTCTCTCAACCTGATCGAAGTCTGTCGTTGTGAATGGTGAGTCCAGTGCATCCCGGATTCGGTGCAGGGTGATGAGAATTACAGAAAAGGTAATCCCAAGGAAGTAGGCCGAGTAACATCCATAGAGAGGATCCAGAGTTTCTGCCCCTTGCTCCGACTTGCAAAAATCCAACCAGTAAGGGGCAAGGACGATGGGCGCCACATGAATGGTGAAGAAGCAGAAGCAGCGCAGACCACGAGGACTGATGTAGCAACGGGCCATCTTCACATCCTCCCATGCGCAGATCATTCGTTTCAGGCATTCCCACGCCCTGCCCTTGCCCATCTGACCTCCTTTTGTCCCAGACTCATAGCCCAGAGTAGAGCTTTGCAGCTCAATCTCTGCCGCAATCTTAGCAAACGTGTCGTAGACCAGATGATCCGCTGACTCTTGACCGTCGGAATGCCGCACTTGCTCTCTTATGCAGTACTTCTGCATGTTCTCGACAAGCTCATTGAAGTAGGGAGTAAAAGCTCTCTGTATCTTGCCCCCTTTGCCGACCTCCCATGACTTGAGGAGGAAGAATATGCTCGCGATCATTGACTTGATACACGCAAGGCCGTCGAGAGCGCGCTCGCGGTTGTCGAAAGCAACCTGAATCCCGAAAGTGAGAGGGAAAACTGTACCATAGGCCACCACTTCTAGCGACGTTGTAAAGCGAATGTTGAGGAATGCTCTTGAACAGATGAAGATCGCCACAACTGTTGCTGCGCCAATCGTGCAAACATGGCCCGAGAGGCAGTATGCTACTCCTCGTGTTATAATCTGAATATTCTGGAGAAACTTGCTGCTTAGGGGTTGATCGGCTTCGTTTCGGTTTGCTTGTGGTGGAGCGACATTTAGTCTTGTATACTTGATCTGCTTCTCACCTGTAGCTGAAGGTCCAACCATTGAACTCATTGCCCCCTCAACCCAACGGGAGAATAAGTCCCGCACTTCTTCAATGCATCTCAGACACCAAGCACATCACTTGAACCGGAATTCGTAGGGACACAGGTGTCTTGTCGAACTCCCTTCCTCCTCAATCACGAGCTCTTCGCCTCCCTCGATGATCAAGGCTTGCTAGCCGTTCTGCCATGCCGTGCTTGCCCAAGTTAGACTTCAGGACCCCCACCCACTCAATGAATGATTGATTGACCGGTGAGAAGCAAGGAGCGCCTTGATGTGAAATTCTCATGTAACGGAAAACAACGTATCATCAGCCGGACACAGATCCTCAAGGATACACCTGCCGGTGCTGACTCTTCGCTATGGCTGCCATGTCGTCAAGGGTGACGACGATGATGGTGGCAGCGGCGCTGCTGGTGATGGTGCCAGTCATCTACCGTGTGAGAACACAGATGACAACAAGCAAGGTTGAGCTGTCGACGGTGAGATGCTCTCTGTTTGCTTGTTTGAAACAGCTCTCCCAGTGTTGAACGGGAAGGGTATTCGTTGCGATTCGTTTTCCCACTTGTCTCCATCGAATGCCTTGCCTCCCTGAACATCCTGATGAAAACTTCGTTATGTTCTATTTAAGATGAGACCATCACCCTATATTTTTCCTCAGAAGTGAACATAACAGAAAGTATTTTTCGGCTTTTCTGAAAATGATATCGCAGAAGGGAAAGGAGGATCTTTCGATGTTTGCAAACTCAGCAGTCTCTTTCTATGACCCGGGTGATACTGCTCCTGATTCTGTAATCTTTCTTTCCTTCCTGCTTCTCCAAAACTCATGCAGCATGTAAAGGACATCTTGCCGCGGGAAGTGCTCGAAGACGATGGCTCCAGAATTGACAGGGAGGACGCTCAGCGCAAGTCAGCCAGCCCCAACTATGGCAATGCACACTGGTATAAGGCAGGGCAGAGTGCAGATTTTCACGGAGACCTGCAAGAGGAGAATCGAAATCTTGAGAGAAGAGAAAAGAACGCAGAACACAAGCAAAGGGTGCAGGCTGAAAGGCGTGAAAAAGCAGCAGATAGGAGGAGGGAGCACAGGGATTATGAGGAGAGGAAGAGGTCTGCGCACAGAAGAGTCGAGAGGATCCTCCGCGAACGCAGAACGGATGAAGCACATGAGCGATATGAGAGTCAAAGACATGTGAGGAATGTTTCCTGCTTGGAAGATTTGTAACGATGGGGTACAGAGAGCTTCCAGTCGGCAGGAGAGGATCAGGGAGGAGAGAGAGAGAGAGGCGAAGAATCAAAAGACTTCTTTTGCCTATCGCCACCCTTTTGCGGCCGACAAGAAGGGACTGGGAAATCTTGTAGGAGGAGGGAGCTTGTTGAGATGGACAAAGCTGACCGTTGCTGGTAGGTAAAAGCTGAATTCCAGCAAGATGAGCAGAGGATGAAAGCAACTACAAACGCTATCTTCGGGGATTTGAAAGCAAACCATCAGTGGTCACATGGAGGTCTTCTGATCACAGACGTCAACCAGGTCATCCCCCGTGTGTCATTATGTCGTGCATGACCTGAGATTTCAAACTCGTCAGGCGCCGCCGCGAACATTGCATGAAGCTATGGAGGCTCGTCATGCGAGAGAGTATGCGAGAAGGGATTATGCATCACATGAGAAGTCGAAGGTGAGGAGAGAGAGAGAGCAGAACAAATCAAGGAAAGCAGAGTTGATTTGTTTTGGTGACTTGTTCATTGTCTCACTGACAACGTAGGAGCTCTCGGAGGAAGCAAGATTCGTTCATCCTAGGCAAGAGAGGGGAAGGGACAGGAGGAGACGCACACGCGCTCCCTGCACCATCGAGATGCTGGAGAACGGAGGGTGTTCGGACAGCCATCAGGTCAAGGTGAGGGCTCAGATGAGACCAAGGAGGAGGAGGAAGAGCAGGAGAATGAGTGAGGAGTGAGATGGAGGGGCGAGGATGGTTAAGCTCAGCTCAGTTTTGACCATCAAACGAGCAGGAGCATGAAGCAAGGAGGAGGTTCGCGACCAAGAAGGTCTTTTGTTTCACCTTTTTAGAAAATGGGAGGAAGTGAAGCAGCTTGCAGGATCATAAGATTCAATTGAAGCTCTCGAAGCACGAGGACCATCAGATCAGGAATCAGGTCGTGGCTCCCAACGCCGCTCCTACTGCTGGTTCAGTGATATCAGGATGGGTGAATGACGTAGGATCTCTGTTCAGATGAAAGAAATGGAATATTCGAAGCCCTCTTGTTCTTTTTCTTCATCTGATCTCCCCACATAACCTCCTCCTTGGTCCTGTAGCTGTGTTGCGACTCAATTCTTCAACTTGTAGGCTTGGATTCGATCCGCAATCTCTCTCCCCCTCAGCGCATCAATCACGCGTTCTACCGCTTCCCCTCCTTGAAGAAACTCTTCGACCTGCTCGTCATCAGCAAATCCATCACTTCTTAGTCTTTCTCTCCTCCTACCCCATGCACAGAGACATTGGCTCGATGGTCGGTGATGCGATCTTGAGCGTAATTGTATGTTCGGATGCGTTCGGACCGATCGCCAGAGCCGATGAGGGACCTAAACAAGGAGGCAACATGGGGTGAGAGGAGAGAGGGGAAAGGAACAAGGGGAGGAAGGACTTAGGAGAAGCGAGGGAGGAGAGGCAAGAAGCAGAGAATAGGCGGAAGGAAGGGAAATTCAGCAGGCAGGAAGAAGCAAGTAGAAGGAAGGGAGCTTGGAGCAGTAGCATCTCACTTGCGCAGAATCGACTCTTCGTTCTGAATCTTTGCCTTGTGAATGTCATACAGCCTTGAAAAAAAGAGTTTAGCGTCAACAAATCATTAGAGATGGCAGGTGCCAAGATGAAATAAGATGAGTTGTCAGCAGGTGGGTGAAAGTAAATGAAACCAGTTCTTGCTGTAACTTCTCTCACCTTGCCTGCAAAATCTTCAATCCCTTTGCCTTGTTTCTGTGCTGAGATCTGGATGAAAAAAAGCGATTCTGATTAGATCGAAGGAAATCTTCATTCTTCTCCTCTCCTCCACAATATGTGTTACAGCTTCTCAACATTCGTGTTTCCCAACAACATTATCAAAGTCAGTCACTCCTCTAACATCGCACTTCCCATAACTCTTCGCCTACACATTATTTCTCACTTACCGCTCGTCCCTACAATGAACACTCACTCCCGTTGGTAAGTGAGTGATGCGAACAGCACTATCCGTGGTGTTCACACTCTGTCCTCCTGCTCCGCTTGCTCTCATCAGTTCGATCTAGAACATCCAAAACTTAGTCAGGCCGTTCACACACCCATCTCCTCTCCATTCCGCCCGCTTCTGCTACTCCTGCCTTCCCCCTTCTCCTTCTTGCTCTTACTTTGAGTTCCGAAGGGTTCAGCGCAAACTCTGGTGTCTCTGAGTCGACCATAATGGCAACACTGATCTACAAGCTTTGTAAAAGAGCAGACAAGAAGGGGAATACTTCAAGAAAGGGGATAGGATTAAGAGAAGACGACTTGAACCGGGGGGAAAGGAAAATTGAACACACAAATCAACTCACTGTACTAGTGTGCACCCTCCCCATAGTCTCCGTCTCCTAGCACAAAGTGAGAAACGGAAAGCTTTTGATGGTGATCAAGTATGATGATGAGCCAGTGAAGATTTTGATGTCGATGGTAGCATTCATGCTGTTATTGGTGGTGATAGTGTGATGATGATGATGATGATGATGATTGTTGTTGTTGATGATGATGTTGATGTTGATGTTGATGATGACTATGACGATGTTGATGTTGATGATGATGATGCTGATGACGATGACGATGACAATGAAGAGGACGAGGACGAGGACGAGGACGGGGACGGGGACACGAGGACGAGGACGAGGACGGGGACGGGGACGATGATGATGTTTGTTGATCATCATCATTTTGTTGTTGTTGTTGTTGTTGTTGTTGTTGTTGTTGTTGATCATAGTCATGATGACGATGATGATGATCATGTTGATAATTGTTGATGATGATGAATCATGTTTGCGATGATTCGCTCACAGGGACCCTCTGCACTCGATGAACACCGCTTTCAAACTTGAGTAGTCCGTAGCTGAGGTAGAAGAGATGTCAAATATGACAGTACTCCTGCATCTCAATCTTTTCACATTTCTTCTCCTCCTGTGATTGAAGCAGTGGCTTCTTTCAGACCCCCAACTTCACTTTCACTCTTATCCAACACCTCGAAGTTCCAACCTTTCCTGTGGTGCATAGAGTAAGGCCATATAGAGATGATGCAGAAGGAGATCTGGGGATAGGGGAAGGAGAAAAAGTATCACGAGCAGGAGAAGGACGAGCAGGAGCAAGACAAAGGAGAATTGGCATCAGCAACAGAGCAGCAGGAGGGGGATAAGGAGGCGAGAGGAGCATACCTCACAGAGAACAACTGATACATCTGAAACATCTCTGAAGCAAACAGAGAGGCTTCGCTTCCTCCTGCAGCTGCTCTCACCTGGAGGCTTACAGTCACAAAGGGACTTGGAAGTCAGACCCAGCAAGCAAGCCTTGCCTCCAAGATCACATCGCAATCGTCGTCGGGATCACGGGGAATAAGGAGAGGAGTGAGCATGCGGCGCAAATCTTTGATTCTTTCTTCGACCTAAAGGGGGATCAGCAGTAGAGCGGAAGGAAGCCTTCATTACTGTCATGAGCTCATTCTTGAACTCTAATTTCGTCTCCTCGTCTTCGCTCTGGGTCGACAGGATGCTGACAAGTTCGTTTCTGTCCGAGTAGCAGCTCATCAGCTCGCTGCCGTGCTGTCTTATTCTCATATTTGATTTGAGCAACTTCCCTGAAGCCAACACCTCAGTCCTCAGCATCCATATTCCCACCTCATCCTCACCATCACTGTCCTCACCATCATCATCCTCGCCATCACCATCACCACCATCCTCGCCATCACCATCACCACCATCCTCGCCATCATCATCATCATCACCATCACCATCACTTATATCATCAGAATAATCAAGAGCAGCAGAAGCAGACGAAGCATCACCACCAGCATAATGATCATCGCGATCTTAGCAGTCATGTCAACATTCTCACCGATATGTGCTTGTCGGTCGGGTGTCGTGACTGATTTACACATCTCATCTTCCAGGGCCTGACATTCCTCGATGATAGCCTTAACCCTCTCATCGAACAACCCCGACCACTCTATCTGTGACGCTTCAGCTGCAGACCCCGAAGCCGCGTCGGAGAATCTCCTTGACTGGCGGAGATGCCGAGGCAGTGCGAGGATGCTGGAAGTTGAGAACGAGATCATGGTGTGTGAGACGCCCTTCAACTCGGACGATCTTCTGCCATGACATGCTACCCACGGCTCTGCTACCATCGTCCTTCCCCACCCACCCTGCCTGCTTCCTCTTCGTAGAACATACGAACACCAAGTAGAAGCAGGCGAGGCCGAAGGCGATGGAAGCGAGCTGGAAGGGGGAGGGCAAGGGCAAGTTTGGAGCGTCAGTCGACGAAGAGGAGGAGGAGGGGGGGGGAAAACTCCACTCATCTCCTCCCTCCCCAACCTCCCGCTCAGAATCCAGCGCCACACTCGTGCCATGGATAAAAATTGGTTCTACCCTCACCCCGACCTTCACCACCCCTCATTTTCTCTTGTATGGGACCCCACTTCAATAGAACCCACCGCCCTCCTGTATGCGAGCTAGGATTCGTCCGCCTCGAAGCGGAAGGAAGAAAACGACGGGAAAGAGACGCTGACGGGAGGGAGAGGACGAGAGGTGGAAGGTGGCCGAACGGAAGCCACCATGGAGGTTGCAGGAGAGGTAGAACGTCGCAGAGACAGAGAGTGATGATAGAGAAAACCTCCAGGTAGAGAAGTCAAGAGAGCGACTGTGATACTGGAACACGTTGATAGGCGACATCTGGGCTTAAGACGTCTGATTGGAAAGGAGAAGAGGGAGAGGAAGGGACGAGCCCTTTGACGAGAAGAAAGATGTTGCAAGCATCATGAATCACCAGATGAAGTTTGAAATAGGCATGAGATGTACCAGGTTTGTTCGACCAGAATTCCTTAGCATGAGCGTGCTGTAATGCAGCAAAAGCACGGAAGTACATCACGTTGACAAGAATCATTCGTCGTCATGCAAGAGGAAGACTAAGGAGGAGGATAGATGGTGGGACCAAGGAGACGAAAGAGCTGCGAACATCACTCTCCTCCTGCATACTACTCACGACTATCTTTGTAGATTGAGATCAAACTTGACGGATGACAGATCTCGCATCGATTCTTGCTCGTCGACGAGCAGCAACAGATGAGAACGACGAGTCTACATGGGATGAGCAGGCCCTTCTTTCGAGAGCAAGTGCCAGCAGAACGACGAAGGAAGCGAAACCTGCGTCAATCTCGGTCAAAGAGAAGCTATCTCTCTTCAATAATAGCAGCAGCAGCAGCAGCAGCAGCAGCAGCAGTTCAGAATCACCTGGAGGTAAGATCAGGACACGCAAACTTGTTAGTTGATTTCTCGTGCAGGCAGTCAGACGCATGAAGGAGGCAAAGGCTGCCCAACGGATTTGTCGCGTCTGCTCGCCCAGAGAAGGTTGAAGGTGGACAGCTCGATCGTCAGCAATGAGCTCTTGGACATTCCTGATATCGATAGCCATGGTCGTGGAAGACCACTGAGAAATGCTGAAGGCATGCAGAAGGTGACGGGAGATTGCTTGATGCTGATGATGAAGAGGACGATGAGGATGAGGAAGAAGATGTGCACGAGCAGACGATCATGATCAAGAAAACAATGATTTAAAGGCTAACAATGGAGTTGATGATGAATCTGACGATGACTATGATGATGACGACGACCATGATGATGATGATAATGATGATGATGATAATGATGATGATCATTGTCATGATGATGATGATGATGATGATGATGGTGATGATGATCATTTTCATGATGATGATGATGACGATTATGATGACGACGACGACAACGACGATGATGATGATGACATTGTGGCTGCTTCGGCTGGTGGTGGCGTTGTTGTTGGCTCAAGTGTGGCAGGTGATGGAGGCAAGGCGAGCGCACATTGAGCAGATGGAAGCTGCCTTCAAAGACAAGAAAGGTTTCGACGTCGAAGAAGCCGCCGACATAGCGCTTGCAAAGGGATCACACTTGGTGAGCTTCCTCACTCTTGTCTGACTGAGTCACAGAGAGATCTCAGGTGAGAGAGATCGAGAGAAAGAGATTGTGATAGTTGAGATCTGCTCCTCTTACAACAGTATCGACTTATGTGGGATCAGCAGCAATGATATCGTGTTCACGTAATCGTGTATGTTCCATGTGAATTTTGAAATGAAATGAAAGATTGTTTTTTATGCATCATTGGGCTCGACATAAATTGTTGACTTCATCAAGTGCTTTATTGATCAATAAAGTACATATCAGACTGCCAAGGGCTCGGATTTCTGCTGATTCCTGCAGAATGAAACTGTTGAACGTTTTGTGATGACATGCTCGTTAGATCCCACGGGTAGTCCATGTACTTTATGACGTCGGTTGAACTCGGTCTCTCCGTCTTCTTTGCCGACTGGTCCATCTTCTTTCTCACCAGCTCTCTTGAATGCTTCAGGGTCTCAAATGCCTCTTTCTGCCTCTCAACGCTTCTCCTCCTCCTCTGCAGCAAGATATCTACTCGTTGACGGCCTGCAAACAAGTTACATCATGCCTGTTGGATCGTTCTCGGGACGAGCGACTCACTCTTCTCCTTCTGGAGCTCCGTCGACCGTCTTGACGGAGACCTCTCTCCCTCCTGCACACTCTCTGTTGTGTTGATGGCTGGCAACTGACCGATGGCTCGTATCGCGTTCGTCAAGTTCAGTGACAGGTTTCTGCTGATCCGGCTCCTTGACTTTAAAGCTGCAGGAATAGTTGGGGGTTGGCTGTTGATGCTCTTGATGACCTCTGCGCGTTCTCGTTGCACCTTGCGGTCATGCTTGCATTTTTCAAGGTAAGAACTGAGACGACATGTCAGTCAAGAAAGACCGGAGGATAACATCACCTTCTGTACTCGCTCGCCGTCTCCATAACGTTCTGATGCACTTCTTTCCTCGTCTTGATTCTGTTTCTGACCTGCTCAAGCTCAACCTCCTTCAGGCTGCCCACAACTGACGCTTCGAGCTTGCTCAGGTTGAACAGCTCGAGATTGGAATAGAAGATTCGAGACTGGGACGAGAAGATTCGAGACTGAGAAGAGGGATGGAACTTCATACTCGGCCTGCTGCGAATCAGCTTCTCTTCCTGCAGCTTGCCCGCAACGATCTTATCCAACTTGGTAGAGACCACTAACGACTGCTTTGCCCTCATCATGTTATCCTTCAAGCTGCCACGTGTCATATCTAACGCTGTCATTCCTGTCAAGCCCATGTCTTCCCCTGCTATGCGAGGAGCAAGAGAGGGAGGGGGAGGAGAGACTTGCTCTTTCCTCAGTCGCTGGCTTTCTACTGCTTTTTCTAACTCAACAAACTTCCTTCTACTCACAACACGATCGATCTTCCAAACATCACGAACATTCCTCAGCCTGTGACATCTCGCCCTGCTCAAGTGACCTCTATACACAGACTGAATGAGAGCAGCCATAAGATGCTGCTGGCAATCTGTCGCTTTCATCAACCATATCGGATCTCTTTTCTGCGCGGACCAAGTCTTGATGAACAGAAGAGCAGTTCTGATCCGAGCTTGGTTGTTCGATTTGAAGTGAAACTTCAAAACAGGAATTGAACCAAACAACCTTCGATTCGGAAACCGTAAAGCATGATCTTCTTCATCTTTCAAGCTCTCAGCTTCTGCTATATCGATCTGGGTCCCTTGCGTCAGCAGACTCTTTAGACTTGCTTCATGTGGCAACCAGGGTATTAGTCTGACTTGTAGACCCACCCAAGAGGGAAGAACTCCTCGACCATTTGACGAGGCGAGCTCTGGTTGTAAGACCTGAACATCTTCGTTCTCATCAAAAACAAATGAAATCTTTGATTCCGGAAGAAACGAGACGCTTTTGTCATGAGACAACAACTTTGGCTTCAAGTTGTTTGAAATGCAATACAACGTGGTCGAAGTCCCGTTGTCTGTCAGAGCTTTTGCCAGACAAGCCAGAGCTTCGGTACGCAGACGAGTACAGGTCCATCTCCACCAGTGCTGAATGGATTTCGTGCTTCGAAGAAGAAGGACGGCTTTCTTCAAGCTTCTCTTCGTTGAGCGACACTCTAGCCATCTTCTCACTGTCGCTTGAACGCAACAAGCAGCATGGACTCTCAACACACTCTCACCGAGAAGAAAGTGGACTGATCCAATCGATGATTGACTTGAGCTGTTGATGGTCCTGTTAAGATAAGTGATATAGTTGATGAAATGATTCCTGGACGCCTCATCTTTGAACTTTAGGACGACCAAGAAGCGATGAGAGATGTGTTGAGAACGAGAGCTTGGCAGTGCATCAAAGCCATGATGCTGTTCGAAATGTTGAAGGAAAATGGTTCTTGTTTTGGTGTCAACATGCGTCAATCTTCCCAAGCGGAATCGTTTCACTGGAAATCGCGCAAGGTGACTCGCCTCTTGCAGAGTTCTCGCTCTTCGACGCATTCTCAGCACAGCTCGGAACAACTCATTTCCTCCGCTATGTCGTTCACGTTGGAAGCTGAAAATGTTGGACAAGTACAAGATGGGTGAATCAGAGGAGCTCTGCATGCTTCCCCATTTGGCCGCTAACTGCTCAATCACATCAGCATACTTGGGATGAAAGTAAATGGTCAGGTTTGAGCTTCGAAGCAACAAGTCATCATCAGACAGGGGCAGCTTTGCAAGCTTTTTGGCGATGTTCTGGTCATGGATTATCCCTCCGGAGAGCAAGCTGTGCACAAGACGACGCAAGTAAGCCGACAAGAGCCATCGTTGAAGAGTGATGGTGGGCATGAGATAGTGACTGTACAGCATTCTGAATTTCGTTCTTGCTGAATGCCCCATGGCAACTCGACTGATGATATTGTAAGGCGTCGAGTTGGAGTTAATGCGATGGACTTGAGACAGAATGTCTTGAAAGTGTTCGAAGTCGTGAATGTTTCTACTTGGGTCCCGGAAAATTTCGAACAGATGATCGACCTTCCTTTGCAATCGAGATTTGAACCTTCTTCTCAAGAATGTCCTCAGCACTGTTTTTGAATCAACTGGTGCCAAATGCAAGTCATGTTTCTTGAAGTGATCTGCTCTGACATGGTTGTCGACTAGCAGGAGAGACGGAAAACGATTGAAACATTCGAGCGCGTCCACCTTCCCTTCTTCTATGGGATTTCCAAACATGGTGAGCACTCGCATTAGTTTTGCTCTCTCAAAGCTCTGGACATCTGGTAACTTTCTTACGAGGTTGTTGTGCAAAAATAAAACGCTCAATCTCGGGAAAAATGAGTTGCTGTGATTACCAGCACAAAATTGCACCATGTTCGAGCTAAGGTCAAGAAGCCTCAGATTTGGCAAGGAAGCCAGAGGCTCTATGAAATGAATTTTGTTGTCAGACATGAAGGCCATTGTGAGGTTGGAGAAAGCTAGAAAACTTTCGCAGCTCTGCAGCATAGCACCGCAAATGCGAATGCAAGAGGGCATTTCTTCAGCCTCTTCCTGCACATGGCTTCTTTTCGGATGAGGGATGCTCTCGTGTCTGCCTCCTTCATCGTGCGAGGACTTTCTGGTCCTTGCCGACGAGTCCAAGACCTGGGAAGTTTCGCCCATGTCAATCTTCAACCGTCCCTCGTGCAAAATCTCATCGTACAGCCACCTGTCATGCTCAAGTCGAGCACACAACCTGTCTTCTTGTCTTGCTTCGTTTTGTCGACATTGCTATCAGTTATGCGTTGTGGGGCTGACGCTTCCACCGTCCGTGAGCCTCTGCCTGTCCTAAAGAGATGATGCAACTTGCATCAGGCTGGCTTACTTCGTCTACTCTCACAAAACCGCTGCATGCTTCTCTCAGCCGCCTCTGTTGCTCTCGGCCTTGCCTGGCCATGCCAGGGGCACACCAACACCAGGCAGTATTCCGTTGTTACCAGCAGTTGTCAGATCTTACCCCCCGGTCCTTGGACCCTCTAAACCAGCCCCTACCACCCCAGGGCTTACCACAAGGCCTGGTGGTGTGTCGGGCAGTCACTCGGAGCTCTTGGCGCTTTTATAACATCAGGCAGCTGATGAGGGACAAGCAATCAATCTTGATTATAGTCGAGATATAAGTCGTCGTCTGGTTTCTTCACTTGTGCTCCCTCAAAGTTTCAGGGCCTGATAGATGTATGACATGTGAGGGCTTGTGCCCGTGCCGTCTCTTGCTTCTCTTCCTGGTCCTCTTGAAAGTCGTCTCTTGTCGTCTCTTGCTGTGAACAACGAGGTTTACCACTGACATTTCAATTGCCTTCTGTCAGGGTGGACGGACACACAGAAGCTGGAGGGTCAGAAAGAAGCATCTTCACAGCAATGCTGACTCCTTTTCGCACATCACCGTATGCAATTATTGGACTTTGATCTGAACGATCACCTTTCATCTTCATGAAGAACATATCAATTGCCTTGTGTTTGGGGATATAATTATCAATTTTCAGGCGTGCAAACTTGTTTTGACAACAATGTCCAAACAAGATCTTGCTTAGTCTCACCACGGTGTCGATGTATCATTCATAGTGATCCAGCCGATACGTTTTTGCTGACACTCGTGCCATGTCGTTTGATTCTTCTGTTATGCCTTGTCTCCATTTTTCTAACTTGGCCCTTATTCTGAGTAATATGAGACTCATAATAGTACTGTCTGCGAGTATATCGATATTGTTTTGGTTTTTCTTGACCATGTATTTGCTCGATACCACATATCAGTACCGTTGTGTATTCTCTTCTTGAACGTCACACAGAGTGCGACCCCGTCAGTCTGTATGCTATCAACTGTCCCTTTCTTTCTGAAAATTTGGTTGTAACTTCAGCACTGACAAAAACGCTTGTGCTTTTAGACAAGACTGATCCATGATGTGAAACAAACCCAAAATGTCTACGAGGTCAGATTGTTTGCGTATGGGAAAATCATCACAACTTGTCATGGACTCCTGGTCCAATCGTATAGAACATATAGTTTTGGAAGTTTGTTGCACAGAATAGTACAGTACTTGAACATCTTGAGAGAGTGTGATAGAGAGAGTGTGATAGAGAGAGTGTGATAGAGAGAGGATGTTCGCAGACAGTACTATTATGAGTCTCATATTACTCAGAATAAGGGCCAAGTTAGAAAAATGGAGACAAGGCATAACAGAAGAATCAAACGACATGGCACGAGTGTCAGCAAAAACGTATCGGCTGGATCACTATGAATGATACATCGACACCGTGGTGAGACTAAGCAAGATCTTGTTTGGACATTGTTGTCAAAACAAGTTTGCACGCCTGAAAATTGATAATTATATCCCCAAACACAAGGCAATTGATATGTTCTTCATGAAGATGAAAGGTGATCGTTCAGATCAAAGTCCAATAATTGCATACGGTGATTCATCAATTGGTTGTACTGGACATGGAGAGAAATCAGTACCTGTAAAATGGATCAAAAGGCGATGTCAGAATTTCTTCGAGTTGAAGGAAGTTGACGAATTCAGAACAACAAAATATTGCAATCAATGTCATCAAGAATTGTATGATTTGGAACGCAAACAAATCAAAAAGAATCAGTGGTGCGGGGTTTGAAATGGTGCAGATCCACCAATTGTATTCAAAACCGTATCAAGTCTCGTGATATCAATGCTGCTTTGAATATTCTATTGTGCTACATGTCTCTACCAGCGCGACCAGATTTTCTGAAACGGCCTTGAATCACACGTGAGTCTGATTATACGTCAACCTGTTCTTCAAGGCATAGAAAGGATAAGTACGAGTCAGACACAAAACAATATTGGTGCGTGGGTCTTCAATGATCCATAATTTCGACGGAAAACTAAGAATTTTAATCATATGTAATTCAAGCGATTGATCATACTAGGCTCATGTGATCAAAGTGGTCCGGGGGCTCGGGTTGTTGAGCCTGTGAAGTCAGGTGATAGATGCTGTCATTGCAACTTTTGTATTGTTCACTATCATATCTCAGATTCAAAACATCAACTCTTTTGCGCTTGTTCATGTGTTGAGGACAGCAAACCTGCGGCGCGAAAATCAACAAGAGGCGGAGAACAAATGGCTCGGACCTGACAACAAGTCTCCTTGACTTCGCTGATTAAACCAGGGACAGGTCAGAGTTTCTCCCCCACGGGATGAATTCTTTGCTGCTTTCATTGTACTTGAAGCACATGGCATCTCCATCCATCGGTGCACATGCATGTTGATACGCGCACAGCCAGACCTCCGTCTGGCCTCTCACCATCTCGAGTCCTAGCCCTCCCTGGATATACTTGGTGCGATCCCGGATGATTTCGTCCCAAGTCGCGTTCAAATGGCACCGCATCCCTACCGTGTCATCCTCCACCGCCGCTGCCCGCGGATCGAAGGGAATGCTTCCAGCATAGCGTGCGATGTAATCAGTGATTTCCCACGGATAGATGATCCGACCGCTGACTCTCGACAGCAAGATCTTGCAGAAGACAAGGTTCTTTCCCTCCACCTCGACATAATGATGGTAATTGTCGTTGTCTCTCGCCTTCCGGCCATCTACCCAACCCCTCAGCTCAGATCCCCATGCCGATGACTCAATGGTGAACCAGACGTCTCCTATCGTCGGGTCTCCAGCGCCATAGTTGATATTTGCCCAGATCGTTCCGTGCGTCATCGAGGTGTTGTAGGTCAGGAGGTAGTTCACTACCAAGCCCCCCCCGTCAGACCCCGTGTTTCCCTCACAAATGATGCTCACGTTACCTCCTGGCAGGAACAACGCGGTTACGTGTGGGTATGTGTTTGGAAGGCTGACAAAAAGCTCGAAGCCTGCTTCCAAATAATAGGTCCCGTACGAAAGAACTGAGCCCGAGAACAAGGAGTTCGAAAACATGCTCTGAGACACCATAATCTTGTTTCCACCGTCGTACATATCATTGCCACCATCCATGATAGATGACTGGAAAACCGATCCGCCATCGTATGCATAGAAGAAAAATCCTGAAAAACTAGAATTGGCTAGCCCAAAAAGATCCGGAAGCGACGACCTGAAGAAGCGGTGTGATGATAAAGCATCATCAGCATCGCATTCTCTACGAATGTCCAGGAAAATTGGAACAAACCATGAAAGATGTGAAAAATGACGAACCCATCGACAGTCTCGACAAGGAGAAGAAAGCAAAACACTCCGCCTCAGTACCTCCTGCCACGCCCCCGTCGACGCCAGCCCGTCGTCGTACGCCAGCCACACTACCTGACCCCTCCCTACCCTCATCACTACCGCCGACGAGTACCACCCGTCGTCGTACATGCTCCTTGCGCCCGGCGGCAGCCCCGACAGTGGCCAGCGTACAGCGTACCAGTACGACAGCGAGCTCGGGCCCCCCTCGAACGCCGTCCCTGCTGCGCTCGCGTTGTTGAGCCGAGCTTCCGACGAAGTCCAAGACAGCGCCGGCCTTGCTATCCCGAAGGCCTGCGCCAGCAGGTCCTGTACCCCGTCGCCCATCGTCACCAGCGTCCCTCCTCTCATCGTGTAGTTGGATATCGCCGCTATGTCCTGCATGTACGACGGGTAGTACCAGTACGACTGCTGCGGCAACACCATGTAAGGGATCGGCTTGCTGCTGTTGACCAGGCCCTCTAGCTCCCCGGCGTCCTGTATCAGTCTGGCCATGTCTGCCGCTAGCGACTCCAGCACGAGCTCCTCGGACATGTACGAGTACGACATGTAGGGGCTGGCGTATACGACTCCCGCGTACTTATTCCAGTCTGCGAAGCTCCTCCCCGCCTCTGTACCCGCGGGGCACCCGCACCCTACAAGCTCCCCGCCGGCTCCTCGCGTCTCGACCATCCCGCCCCAGCACCGACACTCCTCCGACCCGACTCCTGCTCGCGCCCCCGCCGGACACGCTACACAGCTCAGCTTCCCTCCCGACCGGTCTTCGCGGTAGCCTAGCTTGCAGACGCAGCCCGTCGCGTTAGACCCTGTCAGGTTACGTAGAGCAGTAGAGTTACCCGGGCAAGGCCTACAGCTCGAGTCTCCTGCTAGCGAGTACGTCCCCTCGGGACAGGCTACGCAGACTCGCCTGGCCTGGACCGCGACGCTCCCGTACACCCCATGGAAGGACCAAGACTGATACGGGTATGAGTCCAGGAAGAGCCGCTTCAGCCCGGCTCCTCGTCCGCGTGGCAGGTACAGCACGCCCTGAGGGAGGTTCACGTACGTCCCGGAGTCCGACCAGATGTCGAAGACTCCTAGGTCGTCCTCGGCTCGGAGGTAGAAGTCGATCGGTGTGCCCGAGTGAGAGTGACCGAAGCCCTGCAGCCTCCTTGTGTCGATCGACTCTACCAGCTCTGTCTGTAGCCAAGTCCTGCCCCCGGCGTCTCTGAAGCTGATCATGTCGTCGTCCGACGTCGCAGGATACAAGGTCACGTCGATCCCCGTGCTATGCTCCACCGGGCCGTAGTGATTATCCGGACACAGGCATGCCAGCGCCGACCCGTTGACACTCCCTAACCACGTCGTCCCTGCCGAGCATCGGCAGCTGCTAGCGTTGCGGCTTCCCCTCGGGGAGTAGGCGCCCGGCGGACAAGCCTGGCAACCCTTCCCTCCGTTCCTCCGAGCCTCTCCGTAGTAGCCCGCCTTGCACTCGCACTCCTCCACGGACCTCGACCCGATCTCTGACGTCGAGTTCCCTGGACACGCCGTGCAGCTCTGCTCCGACTCGCTCCGGTACGTCCCCGCCCCGCATGACTCGCAGGGGCCCCCGGCCTCCACCGCCCGCCTCAGTACCTCCTGCCACGCCCCCGTCGACGCCAGCCCGTCGTCGTACGCCAGCCACACTACCTGACCCCTCCCTACCCTCATCACTACCGCCGACGAGTACCACCCGTCGTCGTACATGCTCCTTGCGCCCGGCGGCAGCCCCGACAGTGGCCAGCGTACAGCGTACCAGTACGACAGCGAGCTCGGGCCCCCCTCGAACGCCGTCCCTGCTGCGCTCGCGTTGTTGAGCCGAGCTTCCGACGAAGTCCAAGACAGCGCCGGCCTTGCTATCCCGAAGGCCTGCGCCAGCAGGTCCTGTACCCCGTCGCCCATCGTCACCAGCGTCCCTCCTCTCATCGTGTAGTTGGATATCGCCGCTATGTCCTGCATGTACGACGGGTAGTACCAGTACGACTGCTGCGGCAACACCATGTAAGGGATCGGCTTGCTGCTGTTGACCAGGCCCTCTAGCTCCCCGGCGTCCTGTATCAGTCTGGCCATGTCTGCCGCTAGCGACTCCAGCACGAGCTCCTCGGACATGTACGAGTACGACATGTAGGGGCTGGCGTATACGACTCCCGCGTACTTATTCCAGTCTGCGAAGCTCCTCCCCGCCTCTGTACCCGCGGGGCACCCGCACCCTACAAGCTCCCCGCCGGCTCCTCGCGTCTCGACCATCCCGCCCCAGCACCGACACTCCTCCGACCCGACTCCTGCTCGCGCCCCCGCCGGACACGCTACACAGCTCAGCTTCCCTCCCGACCGGTCTTCGCGGTAGCCTAGCTTGCAGACGCAGCCCGTCGCGTTAGACCCTGTCAGGTTACGTAGAGCAGTAGAGTTACCCGGGCAAGGCCTACAGCTCGAGTCTCCTGCTAGCGAGTACGTCCCCTCGGGACAGGCTACGCAGACTCGCCTGGCCTGGACCGCGACGCTCCCGTACACCCCATGGAAGGACCAAGACTGATACGGGTATGAGTCCAGGAAGAGCCGCTTCAGCCCGGCTCCTCGTCCGCGTGGCAGGTACAGCACGCCCTGAGGGAGGTTCACGTACGTCCCGGAGTCCGACCAGATGTCGAAGACTCCTAGGTCGTCCTCGGCTCGGAGGTAGAAGTCGATCGGTGTGCCCGAGTGAGAGTGACCGAAGCCCTGCAGCCTCCTTGTGTCGATCGACTCTACCAGCTCTGTCTGTAGCCAAGTCCTGCCCCCGGCGTCTCTGAAGCTGATCATGTCGTCGTCCGACGTCGCAGGATACAAGGTCACGTCGATCCCCGTGCTATGCTCCACCGGGCCGTAGTGATTATCCGGACACAGGCATGCCAGCGCCGACCCGTTGACACTCCCTAACCACGTCGTCCCTGCCGAGCATCGGCAGCTGCTAGCGTTGCGGCTTCCCCTCGGGGAGTAGGCGCCCGGCGGACAAGCCTGGCAACCCTTCCCTCCGTTCCTCCGAGCCTCTCCGTAGTAGCCCGCCTTGCACTCGCACTCCTCCACGGACCTCGACCCGATCTCTGACGTCGAGTTCCCTGGACACGCCGTGCAGCTCTGCTCCGACTCGCTCCGGTACGTCCCCGCCCCGCATGACTCGCAGGGGCCCCCGGCCTCCACCGCCCGCCTCAGTACCTCCTGCCACGCCCCCGTCGACGCCAGCCCGTCGTCGTACGCCAGCCACACTACCTGACCCCTCCCTACCCTCATCACTACCGCCGACGAGTACCACCCGTCGTCGTACATGCTCCTTGCGCCCGGCGGCAGCCCCGACAGTGGCCAGCGTACAGCGTACCAGTACGACAGCGAGCTCGGGCCCCCCTCGAACGCCGTCCCTGCTGCGCTCGCGTTGTTGAGCCGAGCTTCCGACGAAGTCCAAGACAGCGCCGGCCTTGCTATCCCGAAGGCCTGCGCCAGCAGGTCCTGTACCCCGTCGCCCATCGTCACCAGCGTCCCTCCTCTCATCGTGTAGTTGGATATCGCCGCTATGTCCTGCATGTACGACGGGTAGTACCAGTACGACTGCTGCGGCAACACCATGTAAGGGATCGGCTTGCTGCTGTTGACCAGGCCCTCTAGCTCCCCGGCGTCCTGTATCAGTCTGGCCATGTCTGCCGCTAGCGACTCCAGCACGAGCTCCTCGGACATGTACGAGTACGACATGTAGGGGCTGGCGTATACGACTCCCGCGTACTTATTCCAGTCTGCGAAGCTCCTCCCCGCCTCTGTACCCGCGGGGCACCCGCACCCTACAAGCTCCCCGCCGGCTCCTCGCGTCTCGACCATCCCGCCCCAGCACCGACACTCCTCCGACCCGACTCCTGCTCGCGCCCCCGCCGGACACGCTACACAGCTCAGCTTCCCTCCCGACCGGTCTTCGCGGTAGCCTAGCTTGCAGACGCAGCCCGTCGCGTTAGACCCTGTCAGGTTACGTAGAGCAGTAGAGTTACCCGGGCAAGGCCTACAGCTCGAGTCTCCTGCTAGCGAGTACGTCCCCTCGGGACAGGCTACGCAGACTCGCCTGGCCTGGACCGCGACGCTCCCGTACACCCCATGGAAGGACAAATACTGATACGGGTATGAGTCCAGGAAGAGCCGCTTCAGCCCGGCTCCTCGTCCGCGTGGCAGGTACAGCACGCCCTGAGGGAGGTTCACGTACGTCCCGGAGTCCGACCAGATGTCGAAGACTCCTAGGTCGTCCTCGGCTCGGAGGTAGAAGTCGATCGGTGTGCCCGAGTGAGAGTGACCGAAGCCCTGCAGCCTCCTTGTGTCGATCGACTCTACCAGCTCTGTCTGTAGCCAAGTCCTGCCCCCGGCGTCTCTGAAGCTGATCATGTCGTCGTCCGACGTCGCAGGATACAAGGTCACGTCGATCCCCGTGCTATGCTCCACCGGGCCGTAATGATTATCCGGACACAGGCATGCCAGCGCCGACCCGTTGACACTCCCTAACCACGTCGTCCCTGCCGAGCATCGGCAGCTGCTAGCGTTGCGGCTTCCCCTCGGGGAGTAGGCGCCCGGAGGACAAGCCTGGCAACCCTTCCCTCCGTTCCTCCGAGCCTCTCCGTAGTACCCCGCCTTGCACTCGCACTCCTCCATGGACCTCGACCCGATCTCTGACGTCGAGTTCCCTGGACACGCCGTGCAGCTCTGCTCCGACTCGCTCCGGTACGTCCCTGCCCCGCATGACTCGCAGGGGCCCCCGGCCTCCACCGCCCGCCTCAGTACCTCCTGCCACGCCCCCGTCGACGCCAGCCCGTCGTCGTACGCCAGCCACACTACCTGACCCCTCCCTACCCTCATCACTACCGCCGACGAGTACCACCCGTCGTCGTACATGCTCCTTGCGCCCGGCGGCAGCCCCGACAGTGGCCAGCGTACAGCGTTCCAGTACGACAGCGAGCTCGGGCCCCCCTCGAACGCCGTCCCTGCTGCGCTCGCGTTGTTGAGCCGAGCTTCCGACGAAGTCCAAGACAGCGCCGGCCTTGCTATCCCGAAGGCCTGCGCCAGCAGGTCCTGTACCCCGTCGCCCATCGTCACCAGCGTCCCTCCTCTCATCGTGTAGTTGGATATCGCCGCTATGTCCTGCATGTACGACGGGTAGTACCAGTACGACTGCTGCGGCAACACCATGTAAGGGATCGGCTTGCTGCTGTTGACCAGGCCCTCTAGCTCCCCGGCGTCCTGTATCAGTCTGGCCATGTCTGCCGCTAGCGACTCCAGCACGAGCTCCTCGGACATGTACGAGTACGACATGTAGGGGCTGGCGTATACGACTCCCGCGTACTTATTCCAGTCTGCGAAGCTCCTCCCCGCCTCTGTACCCGCGGGGCACCCGCACCCTACAAGCTCCCCGCCGGCTCCTCGCGACTCGACCATCCCGCCCCAGCACCGACACTCCTCCGACCCGACTCCTGCTCGCGCCCCCGCCGGACACGCTACACAGCTCAGCTTCCCTCCCGACCGGTCTTCGCGGTAGCCTAGCTTGCAGACGCAGCCCGTCGCGTTAGACCCTGCCCACGCCGGAATCGTTGTTGTGTTTGTTGGGCAGATGCTACAATGTTTGTCGCCAGGGAAAGAATATGATCCCTCTTCGCAAGGGCTGCACATTTCAGACATTCTCAGGTTTAAAATGCCTTGAACTCTATGGAATGTGTCAGTTTGTGGTGGGTAACTTTCCATTTGAATTCGCTTTACATTCCATCTCCATTCATTAGCGTTTATCAGTTCAATTTCAATCTGAGGGATTTTGGTCCACGTGATTGTTTTGTTCCATACCAGGTGTCTCCCAGACCTGTCATAGACTACCAGTGAAATGGAAACCGGAAGAAGTGAATGTGAATGGGCAATGCCGGACAAGGATGTAGTTGAAATTGAACGCAGGATTTGATCTGTCGATGGTTGATTAAGATCAAAGACAATGATGTTCCCATCAGCCTTGTCTGGATAAATAGATAACTCCCGAAAATGCTCATTTCCCCCACCATATCTGGATTCAACAAATCCTCGTGGACAGTCACATTTCAAAGATCCATTGCCACTCCTTGAAGGAACAAAACCAGAAACACATGTACAACTTTCCATCCCAATTCCACCAACTAACGAATCCGAGCCCAACGGACAGGCTATGCAGCCTTGAAACGTGACAAGATCCATATAGTATCCAGAAGCACACAAACAATCCGAAAGAGATAAAAGCCCTGATCGATTACTCAAGACAGAATTACTAGGACAAGCCTGGCAACCCTTCCCTCCGTTCCTCCGAGCCTCTCCGTAGTACCCCGCCTTGCACTCGCACTCCTCCATGGACCTCGACCCGATCTCTGACGTCGAGTTCCCTGGACACGCCGTGCAGCTCTGCTCCGACTCGCTCCGGTACGTCCCTGCCCCGCATGACTCGCAGGGGCCCCCGGCCTCCACCGCCCGCCTCAGTACCTCCTGCCACGCCCCCGTCGACGCCAGCCCGTCGTCGTACGCCAGCCACACTACCTGACCCCTCCCTACCCTCATCACTACCGCCGACGAGTACCACCCGTCGTCGTACATGCTCCTTGCGCCCGGCGGCAGCCCCGACAGTGGCCAGCGTACAGCGTACCAGTACGACAGCGAGCTCGGGCCCCCCTCGAACGCCGTCCCTGCTGCGCTCGCGTTGTTGAGCCGAGCTTCCGACGAAGTCCAAGACAGCGCCGGCCTTGCTATCCCGAAGGCCTGCGCCAGCAGGTCCTGCACTCCGTCGCCCATCGTCACCAGCGTCCCTCCTCTCATCGTGTAGTTGGATATCGCCGCTATGTCCTGCATGTACGACGGGTAGTACCAGTACGACTGCTGCGGCAACACCATGTAAGGGATCGGCTTGCTGCTGTTGACCAGGCCCTCTAGCTCCCCGGCGTCCTGTATCAGTCTGGCCATGTCTGCCGCTAGCGACTCCAGCACGAGCTCCTCGGACATGTACGAGTACGACATGTAGGGGCTGGCGTATACGACTCCCGCGTACTTATTCCAGTCTGCGAAGCTCCTCCCCGCCTCTGTACCCGCGGGGCACCCGCACCCTACAAGCTCCCCGCCGGCTCCTCGCGTCTCGACCATCCCGCCCCAGCACCGACACTCCTCCGACCCGACTCCTGCTCGCGCCCCCGCCGGACACGCTACACAGCTCAGCTTCCCTCCCGACCGGTCTTCGCGGTAGCCTAGCTTGCAGACGCAGCCCGTCGCGTTAGACCCTGTCAGGTTACGTAGAGCAGTAGAGTTACCCGGGCAAGGCCTACAGCTCGAGTCTCCTGCTAGCGAGTACGTCCCCTCGGGACAGGCTACGCAGACTCGCCTGGCCTGGACCGCGACGCTCCCGTACACCCCATGGAAGGACCAAGACTGATACGGGTATGAGTCCAGGAAGAGCCGCTTCAGCCCGGCTCCTCGTCCGCGTGGCAGGTACAGCACGCCCTGAGGGAGGTTCACGTACGTCCCGGAGTCCGACCAGATGTCGAAGACTCCTAGGTCGTCCTCGGCTCGGAGGTAGAAGTCGATCGGTGTGCCCGAGTGAGAGTGACCGAAGCCCTGCAGCCTCCTTGTGTCGATCGACTCTACCAGCTCTGTCTGTAGCCAAGTCCTGCCCCCGGCGTCTCTGAAGCTGATCATGTTGTCGTCCGACGTCGCAGGATACAAGGTCACGTCGATCCCCGTGCTATGCTCCACCGGGCCGTAATGATTATCCGGACACAGGCATGCCAGCGCCGACCCGTTGACACTCCCTAACCACGTCGTCCCTGCCGAGCATCGGCAGCTGCTAGCGTTGCGGCTTCCCCTCGGGGAGTAGGCGCCCGGCGGACAAGCCTGGCAACCCTTCCCTCCGTTCCTCCGAGCCTCTCCGTAGTACCCCGCCTTGCACTCGCACTCCTCCATGGACCTCGACCCGATCTCTGACGTCGAGTTCCCTGGACACGCCGTGCAGCTCTGCTCCGACTCGCTCCGGTACGTCCCTGCCCCGCATGACTCGCAGGGGCCCCCGGCCTCCACCGCCCGCCTCAGTACCTCCTGCCACGCCCCCGTCGACGCCAGCCCGTCGTCGTACGCCAGCCACACTACCTGACCCCTCCCTACCCTCATCACTACCGCCGACGAGTACCACCCGTCGTCGTACATGCTCCTTGCGCCCGGCGGCAGCCCCGACAGTGGCCAGCGTACAGCGTACCAGTACGACAGCGAGCTCGGGCCCCCCTCGAACGCCGTCCCTGCTGCGCTCGCGTTGTTGAGCCGAGCTTCCGACGAAGTCCAAGACAGCGCCGGCCTTGCTATCCCGAAGGCCTGCGCCAGCAGGTCCTGTACCCCGTCGCCCATCGTCACCAGCGTCCCTCCTCTCATCGTGTAGTTGGATATCGCCGCTATGTCCTGCATGTACGACGGGTAGTACCAGTACGACTGCTGCGGCAACACCATGTAAGGGATCGGCTTGCTGCTGTTGACCAGGCCCTCTAGCTCCCCGGCGTCCTGTATCAGTCTGGCCATGTCTGCCGCTAGCGACTCCAGCACGAGCTCCTCGGACATGTACGAGTACGACATGTAGGGGCTGGCGTATACGACTCCCGCGTACTTATTCCAGTCTGCGAAGCTCCTCCCCGCCTCTGTACCCGCGGGGCACCCGCACCCTACAAGCTCCCCGCCGGCTCCTCGCGTCTCGACCATCCCGCCCCAGCACCGACACTCCTCCGACCCGACTCCTGCTCGCGCCCCCGCCGGACACGCTACACAGCTCAGCTTCCCTCCCGACCGGTCTTCGCGGTAGCCTAGCTTGCAGACGCAGCCCGTCGCGTTAGACCCTGTCAGGTTACGTAGAGCAGTAGAGTTACCCGGGCAAGGCCTACAGCTCGAGTCTCCTGCTAGCGAGTACGTCCCCTCGGGACAGGCTACGCAGACTCGCCTGGCCTGGACCGCGACGCTCCCGTACACCCCATGGAAGGACCAAGACTGATACGGGTATGAGTCCAGGAAGAGCCGCTTCAGCCCGGCTCCTCGTCCGCGTGGCAGGTACAGCACGCCCTGAGGGAGGTTCACGTACGTCCCGGAGTCCGACCAGATGTCGAAGACTCCTAGGTCGTCCTCGGCTCGGAGGTAGAAGTTTGTTCCGTACATTGCTGATCCAGTTGCCGTCAGTTTAGTTGTTATGATTCTTGTTGCGGCTATTATCATTGCTGGATGGGATCTTTGTATTAATTCGATCGCGTTTCCAGAGCTTGACTGTGGCTCGTATGTCAACTCCACTGCTTCTTTGTTTGTTTCTTGGTTATGGAAATAATTTCTTGGACACACACATTGACTCGACTGATTAGTATATGTTTGCATCTCCATGATCTTTAGACACATACATTCTCCAATGCTTTTGCTGCCTGGCATCGAGAAAAGTCCACGAGGGCAGGGTGTACAGCTGCCGTTCGCAACGAGATCGCCATAGAAGTAGCTATCACATTGGCATGCACCGATCGTCAATGTATCATTACCAAAGTATGAAGAATTTCCGGGGCATGGCTGGCAAGAAGAACCAGGTAGAAGCAAGTCTCCAAAATATCCGGGTTCGCAGAAGCAATAAGCGACGTCATCAGGGGCTCTTGGATCTGCCTTCCTTGCGTGATCTGGACAATCCCAAGTCGCGGACACAAGCGCCGGAATGAGGACCCAAACCGCAAGAAAGAATCTTGATCGCCATAAGCTCAACATCTTGGTTGCATACAACCTGTGAAAAACTGTCAAAGAGGTATTTTCCTGTCATTGCAATTCTGCAAAGCGGAGTTTTGTGTCACAGTACTCCCAAGTTTGTGTAAGATCATGGGCTTGCAACCTTCTATCACATCGAAAAGAATAAAATTGTCTCAGAAATAGAAAAGTTGTGACACTCATGAATTCGACGTCATTCTCATATGTCCAGCGATAAACAAAAATGAACACACAAGTAAAAAGGAAGAAACACTACGACCACGTCGATAAAAATAAAGAGAAGATCATGACAGATCGCAAACTTGTAGCGAAGGTAGATGATCTATCGTCTTAGTTTGGGTTCAAAATGCCCTACGTCTTCAAACGAAAAGACTAGTTTGTTGTTGAGTTACTAAAAATCTAGCGCCAAAATAGGCCACAAATGAAGTATAAACAATGCTGGTGGCGTGTTGAATTGATGCAACACGACTGTAACTATCTATTGTGACATAAATTTGGACAGAGGTTCATATCAGAACGAATGCACAACCAAGTCTCACGATGACTAGTCTACACTCCTGCACTACATTGCCATGCTGGCAAAAATCTCTCACCGCCAGATTGGTCCCCAACAGAAAGCCACCACTACCTCCTCTCCGAGCAACTCTCAAAACAGGATCAAGCAGTACATCTCTGACTCCCTAGATGGCCCATTTGTTAAGTGGGATACGGTCAGAAACTCCATAGCTCACACCCTTAGCTATCAATTTCAAATTTACTGCTCAGCACGTCTCACCCACCCTGAGGAACATTTCGTGTACAAGACCAACCCCTGTTTCTCCCTACATTTTCCATTCATCAGCAGGGGTGGGTAGGTTCAGGTGGGTTGGGCCTTTAAAAAGAAAAAATTAGTCACTTTTTAGCTGAACGGTCCAAACACTTTTAGCTGAGTGAAGGTCTACTACCGGTCCTTCAACCACACTTTTGCTTGGCAAGTTGACCACCGGTGACCTCAGCCCCGAACTAAAAGACAAAGTTGCCGCGGCGGGGCTCAAGGCCCAAGAAGTTCCGGCACTGGGCCGCGGTCACACGCGGACAGAGTGCGGCACCGTCTGTGACTGCTAACAACTTTGACTGCACGAGTCACACTGAGCCTCGGAGCGCGGAGTCCTGGGCCACTTTAAGTGGTCAGTTGGCCGGCCGTGGGTGAGGCCACCGCCGCGGCGCCGGCCGGCCGCGGTCGGAGCCCCCTCAGTTGGAAGTTTGGGCCGCCGGGCCCGGGGCCTGCGCGGCCGCCCGGGCCGCTGACTCGGAAGCCGCCTAAATGTAAATACTCAATTATAAGATCAAAATATTTTTATTCCTGCTTGATGAACTTTTTACTCAAAGCTTCTTTTGTTTTAATAACAATCTTATCTTATAATGTTGTTGTGTTGGACTTAGGTAGAAAGCTGTTGCGTTTTAGAGGTTTTATAGTTTTTAACTGTTTATATCCACTAATTGATTTTATCTTGTACTTGCATACATTTGACTACCATCTAAATTTGTACCAGCAATTCAAAAATATTTTTCAAGGATCGCCTAGCTCGTGTCTGACCCCGCACCTCCTTGTGGGGATGGGGAGCTATGAACCACCCCATTCTCATTCAAAAGCCACTCAATGACCCGTAGTATGTGGATTACCTGTGGGGTGGTATGCTACCCTAGGAATAAAAAGTCCTCGTCACCCTTGGCCGTTCTCTTATTGCCTACCCCTACCCTCCGTTTTTCTCTGGGGAGTACGAGGGCGGGTCGCCTCTTTTATTATTACTCAAGATATCTCAGTTGAGGAGAGGCGATCGCTGGTAGGGTATTTTGACACTGGAATGCAGGGGTGGATTTCACCTGCATTCGGGTGAACAATCATTTGTAGGAAGGGGTGGGGTGAGGGCCAATCCTCCCATAGAGAGGATAGGGTGGGGTGCTTTATCTTTACAGGGTTCTACAACAGGGTGGGTCATTTGAATAGGCGAAGATGTGGTCTGTTTTAAAAGGGTGATTTGAGATTTCCCTGTGTGTGGGTGGTCACATTCGGCCGGGCCATTGAAGGGTGGGGTCCTGTCACGAGGGTTTGCAGGATTTTGAAGTTGGGGAGTGAGGGTTCGGAGATAACACGTGAGGGTGGGGTGTTCACCACGGTAGAGAGAGGGTAGGGGTACAGCGACCGACTGCATGTGCTGTACTTGCTAAAGTGGTGCATTTTTCAGGAACGTGAGGGTGGGGTAAGAAGATGGGTCCTTTAACGAGGATGGGGTGGGGGTACTTCTTCGGGTATATAAAGGGTGGGTGCGAGTGACATTCATAAAGAAGTTTTGTGGTCATGGCAGTATGGAGCAATAGCGCGAAACAGATTCTTTCGACGGCTTGCTGGTCGTTTGCTGCGGGCTTCCTGCTTGAAAGGAGCCAGGGAAAGCTTCCTCTTGTACCCAAGGAGTGGACTTCATGGGCGAAGGATGACAACAGTTATGCGACGACCATGAGGATATGCTACCAAGGGCACGAGCTTGCGGCCGGTAAGGTGGTGGTAGGCAAGGAGGTGCTGCCGCCTGTCCGTCGCCCTTCTTCTTCATGAATGTCAAGAATTTCCTCAGAAATTCATGGAGGATTATTCTTTATTGTGGTTGAGGCGTTGTTTTTAACCCATCGAACTGGTTTGGAGCATTTCCCCGTATGCATCGGCAGTTGAGATTTTTCTCGTCAGTCCCTCCGATCGTACTGCGATCTAGACGATCAGTTTTGTATTTTGTTTCCAGTACTTTTGTTGACGTGAATGTACACGAACTAAATAAATTGTATTTTGATTACTGGAATGGCCCCATGCGTATCCGCGAACTACGTTGGGTGGTTGATGTGTATGTTTGAGTCATTCTTTCATCCTGTCTGTATGTGTTCTTCTTCTATTTGACCAGGAAAGCAGACAAAAGCCTATTGAGCATGAGCAGTGTAAGACTTTCACACCATCGTTTTTGGGAAGTTGGAAGGAACATTCAAAACGGACAATCTTAGAAGGCTAAGTATATGATGGTGATGTCAGGAAGCAGGGAAAGGTGTGCAGCATTCGATCATATTGCAATATACGACAATCTCTTGCACTCATTCACTCACGTAACATGAGAAGATTATGCAAATCTTCCGAAGGTGTTGGCTCTACCATTGCGCTTTCCTCCAAGACCACCGCCCATGCCGCCCATGCCGCCCATGCCGCCCATGCCGCCCATGCCGCCCATGCCGCCCATGCCGCCCATGCCAGGCAAACCTGCCTTGCCCAACTGAAGATAAAGGTTAAGGAAGCATTGAAACGCCATAGGAGTGAAGTAATCACCTCCTTGAGCTGATCTAGCAAGGTGTCAGGGTCCATCTGACTGAACTGCTTGAGCATGTCCGGATCAATCATTCCTCGCAGCTGCTCAAGGTCCTTGTCGCTGATTTGAGACATGACTTGTTGCGCCGTCTGAGCGAGAGCTTGCATGTTCACAATCTGCTGCATGGCGGTGAGGAAATCCTTCTCGAACTCCTTGCGTGTAACGATTCCATCCTTGTCACCTAAGCAATCATTCAACACCGAAAAGAAACGGCAATTATATGAGATCACCGTCCATGGCCTGTTCCATCAGTAAACGAAGCAATAATTGATTGCGAGAAATTCAATCATCATGGCGACAGGCCACACCCATTGAATTTCAAAAACATACCTCGAAAATGTCATCAGCCATCTTGTCACTCCTTGCAAGAAGCTCGACAAGAACTCCGGACATGGTCTTAGTGACCTGCAGATTGAGGACTTCAACCTTCCGTGCAACCAGACCGAAAAAGGCAAAACGTGACCTGTGGGAGATATCCCTTCATGCCCTCCTCCATCTGAGCGAGCAAGGCAGGGTTGGCATCTCCTGCTCAAGGCTTTATGGGAGACATTAGACGAATAGAAAGACATCCACCTCCTTGCATCATAGCACCAAGCTTCATTCCAGCGTTCATGGACTGCTTGGCAAGGAGGGGCATATGGCGCTGACAGGCGATGAGGAACTCCTGAAATGCAACCATTCACGATCAGGACACGAAATACCAAGGAGACGAGGAGACGAGAGCTGTAGAGTACCTTGATCATGGCTCTGGCAATCTCTGGGTCAACACCAGGAGCCTTGGGAGACACAAACTGGTCGTAGATTTGTGAGATGTACCTGATGGATGATGATCAGCAGGGAGCATAGTTTCTTGTTCAAAACTCACGGATTCATCCTGTCTTGGGAATCCTTCTGATACTTTTCTGATTTTCAAATATAAGCGTGACAATCTCATAACGCACGGACAAGGGCACCTGCCAACTTCTGGATCTGCTTGTAATCTCCACTCGTTCCTGCATTCTTAGCAGCTTCCATCAATCCTGTCATGTCCTGCCATCAAAATGATCGGAATACAGCTAAAAGGAACCAAAAGAGATTGGCAACCTGTGCCCCAGCAAAGAATTCAGGAACGAACTGCTCAAAAATTTCGGAGTATTCTCCTGTTCCGGCAGGACCATGAACAGTGCAGACACCGTTCGCACAAGTCCTACCAAGATATGTGGTCAATAAGATATCATTCGGGAAATCAATAATAAGCACCCAGCCATGGAATTGTCCTCGAGGAATTCATCAAGCTTGCCGAGAGTCTACACCAAGGTATTTAACGTCAAACAGATATCACAGGCTCAAATCGAAGACTACAATAGCACAACGACGTTTTTGACATTGTGTGAAAGAATGTCATATCTGGCTAGGCTTCACTCCACTCTTTCATACCTAAGGCATGCTCATCATGCTAGTTGCTGTGGCGCGACGAAACGTGTCGGCCCCCATTACAGCTCCAACACAGGAAGCTCTTCTCTCTTGTTTGGTACTGCCCTAACTGTCGTTTTCTCTATCTTAACTTCACATATACATCAAATGTTCCTCGCTCACTAGTACTTTTCTATGCTACTGAACTCAAGAACCTTACGACGCCTACATCATGATGTCCGAAATTTCAGTCTGATTATACGATGCAGTTGACATACATCGGCTCCCCTTCTCTTGATGCTTCGGGGTTGTATCTTACCGACTTTGACAGGACAGGCTGAGATGCGATGAACAACATGATCACCATTCCCGTCAGCTTCATCATCGTCGTCGTAGGAATTCTTCCCAAACTCGCGGCCATCGTAGTCCCTCTCGCCTCCAGACACCCACCCTCCCTGGTTCCCTCCTTGGTGTATCCCCGAGAGCCCCCTACCCCCTGCAATGATGACACACCCCCACATTGACTTGATCACCCGTATTTTTACTTACAATTCTCCTTTCACTTTTGCACCCCTACCCCTCATTCGATACCCCTACCCAGGGAATTCGAAGTTCATCTCAGTCCCACCCCTTTGTTTGTCAACCCATACCACGTACTCTCGTGATTCATACCGGTGTTGTGAAACTTATTTAGGGGGGTGGGGTGGGGGGTGGTGGGGTGGGGTCATTCAGGCTGTCTGGCTCGGCCGGGCTTGACAACCCGGAGCCTTGAACTGAGAGTTTCAAGTAGTACAATGAGCGCATTACCCACCCCTGATGACCAAAAACGATGGCGGTAATAAGGAGGGGTGTGATGACGACACTAGCCAGAGACTTCGGAATGGAAGGGGGTACTTCAAATGGGTCCAAAGGTGGGTGTTGTGGTATGGGATAGAGGGTGCGAGGTGGTTGAGTGGCGGTGGGGTACTACCATCCGGGAAGCAAGGTTGATCCCAGATTGAAGAGGTGGGTGATTTGGAAGGGTAGCCAAACAGGGTAGTTTTAGAGGGCCATGGGGGGTACAGAGGATGTTGGGGGTAGTCATTGTTCTGAACAGGGGTGGGGGTGGGGGTGGGGGTGGAGAAAGGTTGTGGGGAAGGGCAAGAGACTTGCGCACGAGGGAGAGCAAGACAAGGCCAGGAGGACAACTTGCAGCAAGACCCTCGCGTTTCTTAAGTCAGACAAACACAGAAGGATCAAGATCCTTCAGGTTGATCTCAAAAGGCGGGCAGTTCTGGAATTCCAACAAGCGTTTATTGACTGTAAAGCCTAGTCAAGGTTTGGCAAGAAGATGGGTGGCAAGGCAAAACCAACGAAGCACACTTCTAAGGAGATTGCAAAGAAGGTGAGACTTGGGGAATCAAAATCGATGTGAGGCATTTCGTTGCTGAATGTTTCATTTGTTCCCAGGTGTTCGAAGCAAATGTGAATCGTGGCGGCGGAGCCGCTGGAAAAGCTGAAAGACAGAATGCAGCATGTGGTTTCAAGTGCTACGTCTGTCTTTGTCAGCAGGTATTGTGATCTAATTGCATAATCTCTTCGATTTGCATGTGTTGTTTTCTGATTTGTGACCAGCCCAGTGAAAAGTCGCTGCAAATCCATTGGGAGGCAAAGCATACAGACAAGGGAGCTCTAGATCTGGAGAAAGCTAGGTGCAAGTGAGAGCGCATTTTTTGATCCCTCCATATGTTAAGATCCCGAGAACATCTTACTTAGGAACTTGATCGTCCTTCAATTCTTCCTTTCGTGGAAGGGAAGAATTTGTTGGTCGGCTTGTCGGGCAGTTGTTTTCTCCTTTATTTTTGTGTCGGTTTCCTTCATTTTGTGCTAATTGCTTTATTGGGAGAACTGCTTGTAAATGTTTTCATCGTGTTCATCAAGGCTCTACATGGTGATGAATGACAACGCATCGCTGATGAAGGGGGTTTCAAGCATCTAAACCGACGTCGATGGAAACAGCTTGATGTGTGAGGCCTCCCACCTGATCACCATAGAGAATGAGCGAAGCAAAGGCACCATCTCATCTTGTTCACTCACGCTAATCCTGTCAACCCCGCTCTTCGCAATCTCTCCAATCGTCTCCATGTTTACCTGCCTGAGCTCAGCAACCCATCCTTGACGTTTCATGTTTACCCCTCCAGAAGCTTCGAGCAAGATTTTCTTTCCCGATGCATCTCGAAGTTTTACAGCCTGCACATTCAGCATATCATACACATTCCGGCTTGCACGGAGCGGCAGGACCATTTCGAGCATGTCAGGAGTAAAGTTGTCGCAGAGGATGAAGTCGATGCTTCTGTCCGCTCCATGGTCAGTTCGAGAAGGGTCCAAATCTTATATGACCCGTCGGGCAATGTCAAGAGAGCGCGCAGCTGATCAATGGTGTCAACTTCGACCTGGTCCAGATTGTAAACTTTGCGATGAGGGCTCCAAGTTTTCTACCTCGAAGAACTTGACCTCCACTCCTTCTGCCTTCAGTTTGTTTGTCCTCTCGACGGCTTGCTTCACACGCTCTGCAACTTCACTAGGCTGTAAGCCAGCGATATGGTTGTCCTTGATCAGCACTGCAAGCAGCGGTTAAAGCCCATTTCCTTGTACATGATGATGGGTCGAAGTTTTGACCTGCTTCATGCAAGCCCATACGATGGCAATATCCTCCCCCGCATCGTACTGCATACTTTTCAAGCACACGCAAGCCTTAGAGCGGCAGCTATCAGAGAGACGAACTTCACATAAGGCATCTTCTACCTGGAGTAGTCTTGCGGGTGTCCAGGAGTTTTGCTCTACTTCAAAGTTATCTCCTGACAGCGTTGCGAACCATTGATGACCTGCAGTCTTGTCCAGCCATCTTGATCATCTCCTGATGGAACTGATTGGTTTTAGTCGCAATTCCACTCAGTCTCCCGATCATGTTGAGAGCGACCCCTAACAAGAATGAGAAGGAAGGAAAGTCAAGAAACTTCGGCAAATACGTTCGAGACGGAGCATTTGGTGTGATGGCCCTCTTAATACAGCAAGTGCTGTTCCCTTGGGCACTTTCTGTCCATCTTGCACTTTTGGTTCCACCGTGACATTCGGAGCAAAGATCTGCTCGCCAACTGTGTCAAAGGCGTGACAGGAAGTCATGTCTCACAGTCTACACTCAGACTTCTGCAACGTCTACATACTGACCTTTGCAGCCTCAGGCAGCACAGCAAGGCCTGCAGTAACAAGCTCGGCTCGGCTCATTACTTTGGTCTCCATCGCATGCGATTCCTCTGGTAGAAACGGGAGTCACTCAAGGTATGGCAAGCTGTCTGCATGCCTAGAGTCACTTGACATGTGAGATCTCCAGGTTTGCCATCGAAGCCAAGATCTTCGTCCCGAGCCAGTTCAAGGAGGCGAGTGATGAGCCCTAGAGAGCAGCCATCATCGACGAACGTAGACCAGGGACCCACCGGATCGCGAGAGGTGAGCATAGAGCTCAGGAAGAGGAAGATCGTTCAAGGAGTTCCCGGCGCTCATCTCCTGTCACAGTGAACGCGTCAACTGAGGAGCATCTCACAATCATTCATGCTTGTTGGAGTTGCTGCTCCCCTTGCCCAGACGCAGCAATAATCGATCCCTCATGGTAGGCCACAACTCACTCACTGGCTGACTGTGTCTCTCTCGCTCTCTCCTGCCATCCTAGTCCTCGTTCTTGCTCCTGTATCTTGATCCAGATCTTGAACCCTCTTGTCCTTGTCCTTGTCCTTGTCCTTGTCCTTGTCCTTGTCCTTGTCCTTTTCCTTGTCCTTCTCATCTTCCTCTTCCCTTCCTCTCGCCCTCGCTTCCAACATGCGCTCAAGCGCATTTTGTCTTCCACTCGGAGGCCAACGTCTCCTCATTTCCAATACCTCCAACATCTCATATTTCATAGATGAGATCATAAGCTGGAAGGGCAAAGGTGGTACCTTGGGGTTGAAATCAGATACACCCGCCGGGATGCCTGGAAGAGGGATTGGGGTGATAAGCAGATGAGTTGAGCAATGAATGAGTCTAACAGCAGAGGATGCGTACGGTAGAGACGCTTTCATGACTTTCAGGTGTATCATCGCAAAGATGGCATTCTAGTGCTCAGATCGTGTCTTGCTTTCATATCATATGAGGTTGGCCGCTGGTGCAGGGACATGCTTGTTAGGATGCTTCCTGGCATGCCAGATCACCGTTCTCCCCGCAACTGAAGTTCCTAAAGCACCAGCAGCGTCCTTCGATCCTCGAAAAGAATTTCATCACATCCCGCTGAAACACTCAGAGGATGTCGGTTGGGATGGAGGAAACGTCAAGTACTCATGGCAGGATGTATCGCCCGACCGGAGGATCTTGTATGTTGGTGTATCTTCCTTGGACGACAACACTACGGACGTGTCAGAGAACAGCGAGGATAAGGAGGAGCACGACAACACAACCTTTTCGATGGTGGATGAGTTTCCATATCGCCTTGAGTTCACAGGAGACATCGAGACAGTGATCCAAGAGCTTGAGAACAAGGTTGGGCCAGCCCCAGTTCATATTCTGACCGAGGAGGAGATGCAGTCTCGCATGATTGCTGCCAATTTCTCGGAAGCAGACTACCTCTACGACAAGGATCATGGATACCCCTCCTATCAAGCTTCTTCTCCGACCCCTTACCCTATCCTGCCGCCTCCCGATGCTTCGGAACTTGCTCTGATGTTTGCTGGTGCGACCAAATATTCCCCGCGGGAGGAGCTGAAACTGTCGAACCGGGCGAGGATAGAGTCTGAGGTCTTCGTGCAGGACCCTATCTTGGACGAGGACGAGTGCCGCTGGGAAGTGAAGGACAGGAACATCGAGTTCGAGTTCGAGCCCAAAGATGTGCCTCGTCCGGGGTATGGATACCTAAAGCTGTGGCACGACTTCAACACCACATCCGAGCTCATAAGGACCAAGAAGCTGAGCAAGGAGCATCAAGACATGCTGACACAGGCACAGTTGGAGCTTGTCTTCAACTATAACTCCTCTCGTCCTCCCCGCGAACCTGCAGCTCGTCGACCAGGAGCAGGACCAAACATCGACATCTCCCTGCTCCAAGCGCATGCCAGCAAGGCAGTGAGCGAGGGAATGGCACGCGAGGCCTGCCCTCTGGACTTGCCAGGGTTGATGCTCAGACAAGACAACGTGAAGGGTTTCCTCGAGCTCGCAAAGTGAGAGGAAGTGTTGAGACGAAAATGATTTCGATGGTGATGGAGAAAATGATGAAAATGAGGATGGAATTGATGTAGATGAAGATGAGGATGATGCTGATGAAGTTGCCGTAGAAGAAGAAGATGTTGTTTATGCTGCTGAATATGGTGTCAGATTTCACTGGAAACAGCAGGAGGATATCGAGATGGCTGAGAGATACTTCCGACAGGCTGTCATGTGCGATCCAGAGGATTTTGACATGAAGTTAGAATATGGGATGTACCTCATGGATGCGAAGTTCGATTACATGGCAGCTCAGGTAAAGCTGTCGTTTACGAGAGATAAAATGATTGTCATTTCCCAGGCGCTTTTTTTAAGTGTGCTGGAGAAATATCCCAAGACTGGGTATGCTCTAATCGGGTAATCTATCTCAATCCAGAGCACGTGTGGATGACTTCGTCTGCTCGTACAGACTGGCGGAATGTATAATGAATTTGGAGCAAGATTTCCAGAGAGCGCATGATATTCTTTATGACGTGTGATCTTCTGAATTGCAAGCTGCAATCGCAGGAGACAAACTGACAATAATGCTGCTCCAGTCCCTTGATTCCTCATTTATGAAGATGACAGGCAACGAGAGCAAGGCAGAATACAAGTATCCATCTCCATACGGTCTCCTGGAAGCCTGAGATGTTCTTGTTTCAGGTTCTACAATAGCAAACTGTACGGACATTATCCACGAGCCTTCACTCTCCTCGCCAAGTGCGTGCAAGAACTCTGCCCTGACAACAAAGTTTTGATATGGTGAGTGCGAATTGACCTTCTTTTCTTATCTCTGATATTCTCCTTCAGCATGTTCTTGCTCCGACGGGCTCTGTCGTGGTGCAGCGATTACGAGCCTGCCATGGCAGCTTTTGGGTGTCTTCTTGTGCAATCAGAAGAAGGGGAAGTGAAGGACGCACTTGCTCAACTGAATCAGACGGAGGAGATTGAGTCACGAGCAATCTCGTTTTCTCCCATGTATCATCTCTCGCAGGTGAAGATTGAGAAACGATGCAGGAGGAGGTGGGTAATAAGTTTGTTCGTTAGGTTCTTGTCAATGCTGTGAAAATTCTGCGGAAAAGAAAGTGGACCTGGAAGAGTTGGAAGCATAGAAGTCAACTAGGTCACTACTTCTATGTGTTGGACTTGGATCTCTCTGACTCCTCCTCTCCCTCTGCTATCTTGTCAGATCCCAAAGTCTGTAACCGGCACGTCTTTAGAGCCTACGCAGACTTGCTGGTCCGTGAGGGAAAGCGAGAGGATCTTGTGCTTGCCGAAGCCATAGCAAGAGATTTCATGTCGCTTGCTCTCCTCGAAGACTCCTTGGACGCCCGTTGCTTGCTTGCAGTTGTGCTCAAGGTCAACTTCTCGAGATCCGAACAGCAACCATTGAAGCACTTCAAGCTCGAAGTGGAGAACTTGTTGATGACTGTATTGTACAAGCAACCTGATCATGATTGGGCCCTTGAGCTTTTCGACAGTTTAGACTTATGATCGATGTCTGGTCACTCCCATTAAAGTCTTTAGTCATTTTTACTTCTCTACAACACAAACTCTACAACATGGTTCACTTGCTATGCGCATATTTAGATCGCCTCGTGTCTTACACAAACAATGACTCGACCTATCTTGGCGTGCACAGAGGAAGTTGGCCAGTGGCAGGGTCAGAGCAGACACCGTTGGCATCATCCTGACAGCAGGGTCAGAGGCATCACCATCACTCGACGAGGCCTCACGTCTCTCGCGCAGACATGGCTCGATGAAGGTCTGACGCATCTTTCAAGGGTTCGGATGCACCTGCCCTTCAGCATCGGCCAGCTGCTCTCCAATCCAAAGTTGGACACGTCATCACAGCACTGAGACTCGGTCAAACACTCCAAGACTCGCTCTCCTTGTTGCGCACCTCATCTTCTGCTGCTCCCCCGAAGCAGCCGAGGTTGATCTCGATGGCTGCTTGTTTATCCCCTTGAACGTCGTCAGGTCAGCTCGAATAGCAGCAAGTCAAGGCAAGTCACCCAAGCTCAAGTTGTAAGGACCAACAGGAATGTTGTTCACTATCTTGTCCTCTGCTTGTAGAGCGTTGCAAATCTCTTGTGCTTGTCTGCAGCGGACACACGGAGATTCGCGGTAGAAGTACCTTGAGCGGTCGTCAGACACGCATCTGCCTCCTCCTCACCGCTCACCTCCAATCTTCATTGCCAGGGGCTGCAGCCCCTGCCCTCCATCCCATCTCCCCCAAGTTGTTGGGACCTGCTTGCTCCGGGTACGTGAAGTCACACCAGGAGACGCCGGACTTGTAGGGTTGACGAGCGGCCATGTTGCGATAGAAGGCGTTGGGGTTCGTCTGCATGATGATGCTCGTGATGCAGTCATCAAGAGAGAAGTTGGAGCAGTCGAAACTTGCTCGCAGCCTCCCGCATCCCATCGTCTGCATCGAGTCAAGTTAGTCAACATGTGCGGCACTTGGGCAGTTCAACATCATCTGAGATGGTGGTGCTGGTCTCTATCGTTGCTGGTTGAGTCAACATCACGCCGATCGGATCCTCCATGTTCGGTGAGAACTTGATTTGGTCAGAGCAGGCGTTTTCATGTCCAGGAACAGGAACACCTGCCGACGGCGTGAGAAGAAATCATGAGAACAAGTCCTCACATGCTGGCTTTCCAGCTAACCATCCTGCTTCTGTCCAGTTGATATAGTTGCCAGTGCTGCATTCTTTTTAGATTCCTTCAAGATTTGTTCTCAACAACAGCATACCTTGCATATCTCTCCCCATAGAATCCTGAATATTGGCCGAACTTGGCAGGGTAAAGCGCACAAGGAGTGCTCAGCCGAAGGTTTGCCTCTGAATAGTTTGCAGCCAATGTAAAATCCATCTCGATGGCAAATACCAGCGAGAGGTCAAGAAAGCCATATCGCTGGCCGATGGCGTTCAGTGCGTCTTTCATGTATGTCAGGTTCGAAGCGTTGGCTGCAGCTGTAGAGAAGATCTTGTCGACGAGGCGTTTGCCTTGCGTTTCTTTGTCGACGGGGATCGAATCGCCTTGTGAGTACGTTCGATCGTAGAGGTCGAAGACCCTGTAGTCTAGCATCGTCTCAATCTTTGACCAAGACTCTGAGAGGTTTGCTCGATTGCAGTACCCAGGATATTCCACTGGAACTTTTCTGACGACAAAAGAAGCAAGTTTCATGAAAGGGTCTGTGATTGTAAACTGATAAAATCTCCCAGCATCGATAGGAAGGGCTCTTATGCACCAGACTGGGTATGCAGGAGAGGTGCTTTTCTTGTCTTGGGAGGTGAATCCACTCAAACATGTGTAATAGCCGAGGCTCTGAACTGACTGATTAATGTTGGGCCAAACATCGCAAGATTGTTGCGCGGACGGGTTGCACGAGTACCACAAAGCGCTCGACTGCTGAACTTGTACAGCGACATCAGATTGATAGTGGAAGGAAAATGAGTTGTACGGCAAACTTGAATTGGTGCGAACATTGCACGCGGGATTAGGATCAGTGCTCACCTGGACTTGCACAGTTTCAAACTGACTTGAGACTGTTGGGGTTGTGCATGTCAGGACGTTATCACTTGTCACTGTTGCATCTACGCCGATTCGTTGCGAGTCAGACAAGACAAATTGACATTGGATATCAGTGCAAAATTCTGGATTGCAAAAGTTTGAAAAATATTTCCCGCGAACAGTCAACAGGGTTCCTCCTTGGCGAGGTCCACTATTCGGGGATATCGAGAAGATGCGAAACGAACCTGCTTGGGACTTCAAGATATGAAGAAGGAGGAAGACACAGAGCAAGATCAAATCTTACCTTCTCCAGGGATGGCAGAGCTTGGATCTCCCAATCGAGTGATGAAATTTGAGAGCTGGTGGAAGGTGCCCTGGAGGCCATTGATAGAAACTTTGAGCAGCACTCGGCTCGATGTAGAACCAGCGATGTGGCATTGCACTCCTCTTGCTGAGGTGGCCGGATCGAAGATGGCTCTAGACGGACTTGCCTCGCGCCACAATCTGTCTCCCTGATTCTTCCAGTAGCAAAAGTATTCTCCATAGAGCATTGTTTGCGTGAAGAAAGGCATTTTAACGAGCACAAACAAGGCACAATCTGCATTCAATGCTCGAGATGCAATGATGGTCGCGTTTTGACTTGGATTTTTGTAAACATACAATCTTCCCAATGATACCCCAAGGTTATGAAAATATGGACATGCTTGATTTCCATTGATCAAGATTTCTTCTGTGGCCCCTTGCGAATTGACGGCAAATAGTGACAAAATTGCAGGGCCTGGTTTCAATTCACCGTTTGTTTGTATCTGAAGTACGATCTCGCACAGGTCTGTCGAGACACGCGTTGCAAGCACTTTTGTTTCGAAATGGTTGACAAGCACAGCAGCGCCGATCCCCGTCATTGTTTTTCCCATTTTTTCACAAATTGTTGGATTGACCAGCAGAGTCACAAGGAAAGGAAGAGGATATCTATCTGGAATCCCGCTGGGAATTACTTGATAAATCCCTTTCAGATCCATCAATGGTGATGAGGATGTGTTGGTAAATCCTCCAAGCTCTGAGTCACAGGTTGCGTTGTGGATTGCAATGTCAGAGCACAAGTCACCAGCACCGTTCGTGCTCTCCATTGCAAGACAGTCTCTAAAAGCAACGAAACACCTGCACCATTAAGACTCAGTCACTCGTTATTAACTCACTTACAAAAGTCTTCCTCGGTCCTGTTGCAACATTTGATGTTGAAGATCCAGTTATGACTAGGTCAGGTACATTTGCATTTGGACTCCCGTAAAACAAGCCTGAAACAACCTTGAGATCTGATGACAGGACAGGAGCGAGCATGCCTTGCGTGATAGTGTCAGTGCACTGGCCATGCACATTGCAACTTTCGGCTGAACAATTCGCTTTCCAGATCGAAAACTCCTTGAGAGAGCATATGTAAGAGAGTGCAATCGTTTCCTTCCCTCGAGACACCTGGGAGTAGTTTCTAGATATCAGGCTTGGGTTCCATACGCTTGTGCCTGCATAGAGACGTCAATATCCCACCAACACGGGACACGACAAGGCAGACCAGGCGACCCGCTTGAGAAGACAGGCTGAGCCTGCAACTGGACTGAGCAAGGAAACGAGTTTGCAATGGAAAGCACTTCAAACGATGTCATTCGCAGCATTGTCTCATGGATGCATTTATATTGAGACATCGGGAGCTCCGCCGTGTTCGACCCTATACACCTGATCACTTTCATTCGACTAGACGCACAACTTGCCATTGAAGCCCTTGAGAGCGATGTGCCCTAACACAAAGAAGTTTGCCGGACATGTTGGCCTATGAAGGAGCATCAAAAGAGGTGTCTTTCGCACAACTGGCGTGCCTCTGAATCGTGATCGGGTTCTGTAACGCAGCGTATCCACTTTCGTTCTGGCATTTGCCTTCACTTGCACTTTCGGCTGGGATCTCTCATTTCAAACATGGAAGAATTCCAACTCGAGCAAACCAACCATTGCAAAGCAGCGGAACTTTGATCGACGTTTGCTCAGTGCACTGCAATTACGGCAGGGCTCAGTTGTCCTGTACAGAAAGTGATCAAACTTTTCCTGAGATATAGTTGAGCTCCAGATGGTGTCAAAAGCATTTCCGTCAGGTGTTGCATACAAAGGCCCCTTCAATAGCGTCATTGAATATTTTCTTTGAGAATTCTTGTTGTCATTCGGCGCACCTGATAAATTGCAAAACTCTCGTTGCGATTGAAGCATGGGACTCCGACAGGACATGGCTGTCCATTCTGATCGATAATCAAGATTGTTCCCACGAAATTGGGCTTTTGGATTCCTAAGAACAACGTTAGTTACAAGATTTCAAAGTGAAGGAAGAATTTACCTGCAACAAACACATCGCCTAGGTAAACAACCTCCCAATCCTTGCTTGACAGATATTTTCGCACATCATAACCATCGATTTCCCTGTTCATTTCACCAGGAAAATCTGTCATTCAACCTAGTGAGATGTAATGCGATCAATCGATGGAATTACCTCTCTTATCGAAGTTGACAATAGATGTCGGTCTCCAGATTGATCCATATAAATAATTTTCGTTTCTCCACTCCTTGAAAAAGGCTCCGTTATAGCATGCTCATATCAATGAGATGAAGGAACGCCATACCTTCCAAACAAGGGTCCATTCATATACAGGAATCATGAAGACTGTTGTCAGACATTTTGCTCCTTGCATAGCACAAGCTAGAAGCAACAGGGTGCTATATGCACTTTTCATGCTCACAAGATATGTCGGCATCGTGATTGAGCCTATCCTGTTCGAATCTCTTCATTCATTGCCCAGGTGAGGGTGGATGTGCATCTCTAACACACCAGCATGCGGCATGGCAGGTCTGCATCGGCTCAGACTCTCACTGATCCCTTTGAGCTCCCTTTGCCATCTCTGCATGAAGCGCCGCCACTTTCGGACCTCCTGGTAGTATCGAACAGCGAGGCAACTCCACTCCTTCCCCCCCTCGCACTGTTCTGAGGCGAACTGCCGAGCGGCGGCTCAGTTGGACTTGAACCGGAACTCCATGCTGGGCCCCGGCCCGCCGGAACCGTGCTCCGGGAATGACTCAGTGATCACGCCGGGCCCGGGCGACGGGACTCGGGATTTAAGTTCATAGTGGCCGACCGTACGGGAGACGGCACCGTACTACCGTGACCCGGGCCCCCGCAGTGAGTCCGCCGGTCACCCGTGACCGGCGAGTCACAGGGGCCGGGCCGCCGCGGCCCGGCGCCGCCCGCACAGTCACTCCGGGAGGCGGCCGCCCCGGGACTGGCTGGATGATCGGACTCCCCGGCAGTCACCGTACGGTAAGATCCCGGTAACCGTTGAACGACCGTACGGACGGTCACCGGCTGAGTGACCGCCGGAGCCGCGCCGGAGGGCCCGGCTGTGCCGCGTGACTCGCGGCGCCGAGCGCCCGCTTACGGCCGGCCCCGGCGGGTCCAAGCGAACTACTGAGTGACTTCTGAACTTACCGTAGTACTAGCCTCGGCTACCCGGCGTAGGCTCAGGCTAGTTGACAGTGTAGTACACCCCGGCGTGCAACCGGCTGCGCGTACGGTCACCGGGTCACGCGGCGGCTCACTGAGTCACTGGCCGCGGGCCGGGGCCGCCCCGGCCCGCGGTGCCAGGCGCCGGCGCGTGAGTCACACCGTCAGTGGCTGCCGGCGCCCGCCCGGCGTCACTGAGTCAGACCGGGCCGGCGGGGCCGGCGCGGCCGGCCCGGGCGCGGCCCTCAGTACTAGAAAGAGCTCAGTGTCGGCTCAGCCGAGAGTAAATCTTACACCTCTGTGTGCAGATAATAAGGGGGATGACGTGTGCCGCTACTTCAGCACTTAATGAGTTGACGGACCCCTTATGTGACTCGTCTAGAAGGCGTAGCTGGGGTGCTGCAAGTTGATTTCATCATTGCAGAATTATCTAGAAAATATTCAATTTATCAACAGGTATTTCAGTACAAGTCTCGGAATTTGCCGGAAGTTGCCTCAAGTTTGACCGCAAGTTGCCCAGTCCACCGCCGGTATTCGATGGGGTGGGTAGTTTCTTTTTTAAATTTATATTACAGTTTTAAGATGGGCTGCATGTTCAGTCGCAACTTAAGGGCCTTTCGGTATTGTCTGGAGGTGAGGTGAGGTTTAAGAAGCTTCTGTACCCCTTCTTTTCCCCTTTACTACCCCTGTATCTTACATGTTCCTACCAACTCCTTCATCTTGTAACCCCTATGCACCCCACCATAGTATATTCCATCGAAAAGTTGAATTCCAGGGGGGTGGGGTGCACCGCCCTCCTCTTATAAAAGGTGCTCCGCAAACCAGTAGCAAGCAAATTCGCAATGGAGGACTACGGGCAAAAGGTCTTCGTCGGAGCTGTCGCTGACAAGGTAACTGATTCTTACTTTCTTTCTGTCACTCTCTTCTCCCTTGCAACACATCTATTTCTATGCTCGTCTTGCTTTCTATCTCGCCTTCTGCCTGGTTTCAAACCTTTTCAACGAAGTTCGTTGCCCCTTCTTCAAATGACATGCGTGTGCAGTATCTCGGCAAGTATGGAGAGTCTAGCGCTCTGTTGAAGGATCACTCCTGGGTAAAAGACCAGGCAAAGGCAGAAAAAGGTAGTTGTTACTGTGACGTTTGCAGGTAGTCGTAGTGACCTTATCTCAGTCGCCGCTGCTTTGTTGGATTGGGGAAGGGATAGCAATGCCACGGTCTTCACCCACTGGTTCCAGCCACTTGGAGCGTAAGTTTGCTTGTGACTTCCGAAGCTTTGTGTGGGTCTAAGATTTGAATCATCAGCAACGGAGTTAGACACGGACAGACTGGACAAGTCCACAACTACATGTTCACGTTCGGCGCGGATGGCAAGCCATGCTTCAAGTTCAAGGCCGGAGAACTTCTACGTGGCGAGACTGATGGGTCCTCCTATCCAAATGGCGGACTGAGAGGTACTCCCCTCACTTCTCTCTAGGCTTATTGATAAGATTCTTTTGCAGCTACCCACACGGCAGGAGCATACACCGTGCTCGACCCTACCTCTCCCATCTTCATTCTTGACGACACGATCTATGCTCCTACGTAACTGATGCTTGTTTAAAATCTTATTGCAAACTTACTTTATGATACAGGATCTTCATCTCGTACCATGGACAATCTCTCGATGAGAAGATCCCCCTATTGAGATCGGAACAGGCCATGTCAGCTCAGTGCGTAAGGCTGCTCAAGCTCATGGGGCATACGACTGCTGGGGTTCAGTCCAACATCGGGCTGGAGCAAGAGTTCTTCCTCATCCCTCGCGATTCGTACGACCGCAGGCCAGACTTGCAGCAGTGCGGGCGAACGATCCTGGGCAAGATGCCGGTGAGCTGCTGCCTGCCGCATTGATGCTCCTCTGATCGCATGTGCTGCAGCCTCGAGGGCAGGAGATGTGCGACCACTACATGGCGCCGCTGAACCAGCATGCGCTCAACTGCCTGCGCGAGATCCAGCACGAGGCGTTCAAGCTAGGCATCCCCCTCAAGACCAGGCACAGGGAAGTGGCTCCGAACCAGTACGAGATGGCTCCCTACTTCGGCCACGTGACCTCTCAGATCGACCAGAACCTGCTCGTGATGCAGCTCTGCGAGGAGATCGCGGCCAAGTACGAGCTGGCGGCGCTCTTCCAGGAGAAGCCCTTCAGCGGAGTCAATGGGAGCGGGAAGCACAACAACTGGTCGCTGGGAACCAAGGAAGGGCTGAACCTCATGAATGCGGGGCAAGTAGCGGAGGTGACGGGGAACTTGGATATCTTCCCTGTGCTCATAGCTGCTGTGGTGACTGCGGTGGACAAGCACAGCGACCTGATGAGAGCAGCCATCGCTGACCCCGGCAACGACTTTCGCCTGGGAGCCATGGAGGCTCCTCCTTCCATCATCTCGACGTACCTCGGGGATAGCCTGACGGAGTACCTGGAGGGCTTCAAGGGGGGAAAGAGAGGCGAGTACAAGCCCAAGCCTCGCACTGTCGACACGGGATGCGACCTCTTCGGAACCCTCGAGGTCCCCACGGAGGACCGCAACCGCACCTCTCCCTTCCCCTACGGAGGCCATCGCTTCGAGTTCCGCGCGGTCGGCTCGGCTCAGAACGTTTCCATGGTCAACACAGTGCTCAACACCATCTGCGCGGACGCGTTCAAGGAGTTTGCGGACAAGATCGAGGGAGGCATGAAGGCTGATGACGTGGCGGCCGAGGCCCTCAAGGAGCACTGGAAGATCATCTTCAACGGCAACGGCTACTCCGAAGAGTGGAAGGCGGAGGCAGGCAAGCGCGGCCTGTGCCGCATCGACAGCGGGGTGGAGGCGATGGAGCAGCTGGGAGCCGAGAAGAATCTGGAGATGTTCGCCAAGCTCGGGGTGATGTCCAAGGAGGAGCTCTTGGCTCGCCGAGACATCGCCCTCCAGCACTACACCGGGCTGGTGGAGATCGAGGCAGGATGCATGATCGACATGATCACGCAGAACATCGTGCCTTCGGTGAAGGAGACAGGCATCAGCACCGCTCAGATGGAGGCAGAGTGCGCCAAGGTGAAGGCCAAGTACGAGGAGCTTGAGCACGAGGAGGACCCCCTGAAGAAGGCGAAGATTGCTCGGGAGCTCCGCCTGGACGTCATGGCCAACGCAAGGAAAGTGGTGGATGAGGTCGAGTCCATCTGCCCCGCTAAGAGCTGGCCGTTTGCTACCTACCGCGACCTCCTCTTCCTCGATCAGAACCAGGGGCACAATGCCACCCCTTTCAAGTGTGTTTAAATTAGTGTGTTAGAAATAAATAATCATATTGTTTCTCTACAAACATGTCCAGTCACTAATCGATTTACACGCTATATCTGCCTTGGTTGTTGTTTTGTTTGTCCAAACGATTTCGACTGCTAGAATCAACATTTATATTGGAATCAAGGGCCCGATAACGTTTTCCCAAAGGATTTCTCCAGTAGTCAACCACAAGTCTCGGAATGTCACAACGTCTCTCTCATTGAACAGCTCCTGCACGAGTTTTGCTTCTTTTGCTCTACATTGAAGCAATCATTAGTGCGCTCATAACAACAGAACACCATCTTCTTACCTATTCGCATAAAACTTCTTCCATCCCCCATTCTTTACAATTGTCTGCGGAGTCCAGGAATTGCGACAAAGTGGTTCCACACGACAGTGAATTTCCCATAGTCTTTCTTCACTTCCCAAGGCGTTCCAGGAACGAGAAGCAAGAGACACTCTAGCAAGAGTTGCAGGATCCAGCAGTCCTAACACGGTGAACAGAACATCGCGATCCCTTGTGAACAGCTCTTCGATGGAAGGCCTTTTCCTTGCTTGCTTTCGGTCTGAACTGTTTGCCTTCCCTCCTTGCACAGCAATATCATATTCGATTGCAATAGGCACAGGAAAGCTCTCGACAACCATCTTCCCCCTTGTCTGCAATTATCCTCGCTTACATCCAAGTCACTTCGCACCTGTACATGGAAAGTGAGTTCATGGATACGACATGCAACTTGGCATGTTGGAGATACTCTCGCAGTATAATATTCATTTCTCTTTATCTAACTCCTCACGATTGTGCTGTTGTGTACCCCAATTGAGACACTATCTTGTAGAACAACCTCCATATCTGTTGTGCTTGCTCTCAAAGGATTGTAGGCGCAAAGTTCGCTCGAGCTTTCCCCAGTCCTGTTAGACATTTTCTGCCTCGCATTATTCGAATAATCGAAAACATGCTGCATTATTACCACCTTTCGATTCCGAATCCTTTCTATTCTATCCCTGCAATTTCGATATCTTCGGATCACGTTGTTGCGTTTGCCCAGTTTCCGTCCATTTGTTTTTCATTTCTGTCTCTCCCTCCCTCTCAGCCTTCTTCCTGCATGCCGAGCTGTTTCATCTCATCCTCCTATCATTAAAGCCACTCTCTACCTCCTTTCATCTTCCAATGTCGGCCCTCTCCTTCCGTGCATTCCTTCATGCCTTTCCTTCTCTTCGCAAACGCTTACATGGATCCAACACAAAAAGATCACCCCACGGGTGATGTACTACCCCTTCAATCAATAACCCCACCCTTCTGGAAAGCCGATTGCACGAGATTTAACCCCCTGAACACCCTGAGCTCTAACGACCCCCTACCCTCATATTCCACCCTAACCCCCTCCTTTTCAAACTTCGATCCCGACTACAGAAGACCCCTGAATGAAATGATTGACCCCCTGGGGTCCATAGAGTACCCCTTTCTTTTACTATGAAATTACCGGTGATGATATGTACCCCCCACCAAAGTGACCCTGTTGATTTCGACATCAAATCCAACCTACCTTGTTGCATACCACCGACCCTCCTGGATCCTCCCTCGAAATGATATGTGACCCTACCTCTACTAGCGACATTCACTATGATACGCTTCGATTTATTTTACATATCTTCGGATTTCAACAAAGATCCATCCCTGACTAACACCCCTCCTGTAGAAATACCCCTTCAAAGAGCTGACCCTACCCCGAATATCCGACCGTCCCCTTTTTCATAAATTCACCATGGGGTCAGATGTGTAGAAAGGTATTCCAAGGGGTTATCACCCTCACCCCTACATCTCAGCACAAATTCATTCGAAAGACCAAGGTGGGGTTAATAAATGAAAACAGGTGGGGTCCTCCCAACGACGCATTTACACATTGTGGGGTGGGGTGGATGTGCGTATAGACGGAAATAAAAACAAAGTAAGATCTATTTAAAACACACAAATACTCTAAAAATATTGTTGAAGCTTTTAAATAGTCTAATATAATTATTATCGGTACTACTTGGGGTCGCTGGTCTAAATTTGTCATTCAGTGTTGGGGAGGGGTCATGTAGAGGCCCTCCAATCACACCATCGAAAGAGAGTATTCATAATTCTTATTGTTTTTCATATGAAATATCCCTGGTGATAGTCACTTCCCTGGGCCTATCAGCCCACATATAAGTATTTATTTGTATCGCACGCGGCCCCCTACAGATATTAAGTTCATTTTAAAATGTAAAACTCAACCTTAGAACTCTTAAACTTTCAACTTTTACCCCTCAAACTTCTCAACTTGCAACTCGTCTCTCAAACTTTGTCCCAAAGCCTTGTGCCCTGTGAACCTTTTACCATGGCGACTAGTGCGAGGAGGGCGAATGGTAGAGAGCAGCTTCCCCTGCTCGTCTCGTTCCTTTCTTCATCCACCCCTCTCTCTGTATATATGATACTCCGTCCTTCTACTGCCTCCTCGTCATCTTCCTTCAGTCGCTCATGCTTCCGGGCATCATCCTCTGCGGCATCGGTGACCAGCCTGATCTCTCTCGTCCTCATGGCCTCCATGTGGTCAGCGCAGGCCTTTTCTTTGAGCCCGCACGTCTCGTTCTCCTCCTCCTCCTCATCCTCTTCCACAGTATTTCTGTCTCTCTTTCCTTCCAGGGCTCGGGGTCACACCTTCAACCTGGCAAGGCGGCGATACTTGTCCACAACGAGAGCGAGGGCGATTGCAATGAAAAACAGCAATGATGGTGCCCTGGATGTGGACACGACGATAGACGAGGTGATGAAGGACATCAACAAGTACATAGACAAGTATGTCTTCGTCCGCGATGTGTCTGCAGACGATGCGGCTGAGATGAGAGCGGCCGCTCTGGTAGCAAGGAGGAAGTACAGGCGCGAGGTGTCAGCGGGAAGCCTGCCCCAGAGCGTGGGAGAACTTCGAACAGGTCTCTTGCAGAGCGTGAGAGACATTCTTGTCAACCAGCAAGATCTTATCGGCCCGGATGAGTGGGATAAGTTGCTCAAAGGTTTCTCGCAAGTAGGTGCTAATAGTATGAGTATGGACCCATGACTTGCCCTTGGCAGTCAACGGCTGCTCAGCGCCCGAGCGTTGACTTGGATGCGATCAAAACACAGCTGCGAAGGCTGTTTCCCAACTGCTCCGAGCAAGGTGATTGTCGTTCTATTGGCCAGGCATGAATGAAGTTCACCTTGCAGAGCTTGAGTTTGCCGCGAGGAGGGGAATCACCTTAGAAGGAGCTACCGAGATGTACTGTCGCGGCATGCCAGAATCCGATGTGCTCAGTGATATCTTGTTCGGTCAGAATCATGTCCTCCTCAGCCACTGCGTCGATCACTTACAAGCCGAAGGATGAAGAGGTCCGGACATCAGCAGGGCACCCAGCCAGGTTGCCTGAGATCGGTAGGCCTTTCTGCTGCCATCGCAGCCACTGAGGGAGGAGTGAAGGTGAACGATGGGAGCTGGTGACTCCCCCGGTGAATGCCGGGCCTTCAGCCTTCGGGATCTTCTTCGACATCATCGCCAAGGAGCACCCTGTGGAGGTTGAGAGGGAGGAGCGGCTGGGAGCCGTTGAGTGAAGCCTCCCTGAAGATCACAGGGTTTGCGAGCGGCTCGTCCCCTGCATTGAACTTTGGGGCTGGAAAAAGCATCGTGACTCAGGTCAGCGAGGACTTTGGTTGTCATCTAACTGTAATATGCGATTCTTTTGTACTGATTGTTTGTATTCCCATGACATGCTCTAGAGCCACCTCTTCCATGTTGTCTATAGCCAACTCTTCCATGTTGTCACTGTTCGTCCTGCTTTGTTCCTCTGTGCCGTGTCTTCTTGTAACAGAGTTGCTCATACTCTTGAGAAGGTCTCGGTCTGCAAGGAAGGAAGCGGGAGGGGGAAGGAGCTCGACGGAACTCGCTGGGAGGCGCTGGGAGGGGGAGAAATCTCACTGCCCATTGTGAGTTTATTCTGCTCCTGCCTCCCTTGTGATTTCCACCAGATCTCTTGGATGGACGGAAGGCCGGAATATGGCGAGATTCCATGCAGCAAGACTTTGAAGCTGAAGGTGAAGGGGGGGAAGATTCGAAGGGAAGGGAAGGATCGAAGAAATGACGGAGGGGAGGATCTCAGTTCACAGACACTATCGATGTTCTTGTGAGGGCGACCAATGGCAGGCGGGAGAGACTCGAGGTGTTTGTATCCACACCAACAACATCAACGGATTGATCATCAGGATGACGAAAGATGTGAAACTGTTGACTTGTAGTTTTGCTCATTCGTCACCATCTCCTGGTCCAGGTGGCGTTGGATTCTGACTTCCTCGATCAAGATTTCGGAGGAAACGACTCAGATGTATCTCTTTCTTCTATCCCCTCTAATCTTTCTTCACGAAGTCCTCCTCCATTGCTGCTCTTCCTCTCTTCTCCCCCCCCCACCCCCCCCCCCACCCCCCACTCTCTTCTTCTTCCCCCTCCTCCTTCCCTCGCAACTTGAATCACTCTCGCACTTTCGAGTTCTTTGTGTCTTCCTTGCTCCATTGCCCGCAACTCCCCTTCTTCGTCCTCCTTGCTGACAGTTTTGTCAGGACGAAGTGACAGGCTTGCCACGAGGAGCATTTGCGCCAGGAGAAATTTTCGCCGAGGTGACAGCCAAACTTCAGTTGCCTCCCTCCCTTGCTCGCCCTTGTTTTCGTCTCCTCCGTCTCTTTCTGACTTGGTTTTCATCGCTCTTAGGATTCCTGCCTGGCTCTTGCGTGTGGTTTCACGGCCGCCAGTCGCTCCTTTGACACGGTGATCTCAGCCCGGGGACCACTTCACTTGCCTCGATTCTTCTTCGCTCTTCAGCCTCCTCCTCCTCCTCCTCTCGGTCGTTTCGTCGTTCTTCCTCACTCTTCCCTTGCCATCGTCTTCTGTTCTCACACTTTGACCCTTAGCCTCCTTCGTCTCAGCCCGTCATTGCAGCTTTCGTGGGGAACGTCAAGTACGTGAGGGAAGGTTGAGATGGAAAAGAACTAGAGAGAAGGAAAACAAGTTCCAGGAAGAAGTTGGAAAGACAGTAAGAAAGTTTGCCATGCAGTTCCAATAAATCGAGGGGAATCAATGTTGATGATTGCGTTCACTTAGATCAAAAAATTCTCAAGATTGCTTCACCTCCTTCGATGATCGCACTGATTGTGTACATCAGGCAATAGTCATGACTAGCGTCTTTGTCTTACCTCACGTTCTTTTCTATGAATGTTACAAGTTCTCGAAACTGCTCGACGATTTCACTTGCCTGCAACAAAATGATAACGATCAACAGAATCGTAACAGCAGTATTTGAATGCACAAAACGTCTGCATACTTTGCTCTTGTCCATCTCAGTGTTGGTGAGGAACTCAGGAAGTTTGGCGAGCAAGCGTGCGAGATGTTCTCCTCCATAGACATCGCAAGGATGAGAATTTTCTTGATCTCTGCCATCATGTTAGAAAAAGGGATAAGTTACATCATGCTAAACAGTACTTGAGCAATCGCTGATACTGTTTCACTTCTGCTGTATGATACAGGAGCCATGGGCTACAACTGACGTGAGCAGGACCGCATGCAAGGTGGGAAAGCGTCTTTTTACTTGCACAGATTGTCGAAATAATGGCATAGACTGCGGCATAATGAGTTGATGAAGGGCCCCAGAAACAATCAGGAGTCACCTTTGTGCAAATTTGTTTCTTCTGTCAATATCGTCCTTCTGTCATTCGTGAGCTCATTCCAACCGTTGGCAACGTAAAGAGGCAGACCGATGCGCAAGAAGAGAACAGCGTCAAGATTTCCCTTAGGCTTTTTTCTCGGGGCAACTGACACAAATATGAGGACTTTGAAACAAACAACGGTTGACATGAATGGATGTGAAATTCAGGAACAAGCAGATGTTCAGCAGAAAGACAAGAAGGCAAATACACCTCCACTTTCAAGCATCACATGCAATGTATCACCTTGTAAAGCTTCTTGTTCGTCACCACTTGTTGCCAATCTCTGATCAAGATCTTGTTGATGATGTCCGAGAGATACATTCCCCGAAGTCTTGGTTTCAATCTTTGAATACCAAGGTCAGGATGCCTTTTCTGATCAGGCGCCTCTCACTTTCTTTCTTCAGAGCTTTCCAATGTTTCATCTTTTTCTATCCTTTCACTTGCAACCGCCTGATCATCAAATTACGAAATTCGGAACACGTACAAAAGTAGAGAAGCTGGAGGATCATGAAATTCTGTTGCTTACCGATTTTAGTTGTAGAGTTGTAGATTCAGCAAAACAATCAGGTCCTTGTAAATTCGAATCAAGGCCTTCGTCGTAAACAAACCCTGCGGAGCACGTTTGATTAAACAAATCGAATCATTGATTGATCGCTGCCACAAAGTTTGCGCAAGCAGCACAAGGAGGTAAGGAATTCTAGGAAGTGTGTCATTACCCATCCATGCAGGATCAACATCATGTGAGTCCAAAGCTTTTATTCTTGGGATGGTAGAGGACGTTGATGATGATTCAACCTTCCTTGCAGGATCTCTTGTCGAGTTTTCAGTTTTGATTTTGGACGAAGCTACAGGTTTCTTCTTGGTTTCTTCCTGCTGGACTTGTTCTTTCAATTTTTTCTCCATCTCTTGTTGCATTTCTTCCTTTGCTGCTGCAATCGCCATCTGCCGTGCACTTCCAAAGATAATTCTCTCTTGCGACTTCGGTCTCTTCGAGGACTTTTTCCCTGCACTCGTCTCTTCGTCATACCCCTCCAATTCGTACGTTTCGTTTGCTGTATTTGGTTCTTCCGATAGATTTTTGCTCTTCTCATTGTTTTCGTTCGAGACATTAGACTGTGTTGTTACTTCCAACTTCACAGGAGTGTGTAAACGCTCTTGATTTTCTGATTGGCAATGAAAGTCAGATTAAAATGAAGCAATGTTATTGCGATCTCACTATCTGATTCCTGGTCATCCAGCTCTCCGCCAGTTAAAGTTCTCTCTTGATCTCCAATATCGAGTTGTTTCGGTGGTTCTGTGCTCGTTGAAGCTGCAACTTCGTCAAATTCCATGATTCCTCCTGATTCTTGGTCATCTTGTCCCCCTGTGATGATCCACAAACTCAGAAAGAGCACGTACTGAATCCAACAGGCCACCAACCTTGTTCAGCTGGAGAAGCCATATTTTGATCATCTTCATTATGTGCCTTTTCAAAATTGGCTTCGTCATGATCACTATCTGGTTTCTCCTCCTCCTTTGAATATTTCAGTCATATACTTCACCCTTTGACCATGTTTACCTCTTTCCACTGCAGTCTTTCTTCTTGTGAAAGACCATTCCAGGCCTTGTCAATGCGATTCTTAAGATCTCCAAATGTTATTTCCTTCATTTCCTGCATCAACTGTTGATGTGTTATGGCATTACATTGATGCAGCTGTCTCGATATTCGAACCTCTTCTTTCTTCTGCAGAAAGAAAACTTCGTACGCTGACCGTTGAGGCTTGCTCGATTTCTTCTTGGAACGCTTCTCGTCTAAGAATTAGGAGATCTCAATAAAAAAAAACAAAAAAGACAACGACACTACTGCTCTTCTTCGGTGATTTCTTGGGAGGAGTCTTCAACATAATCTCAGACGATACCGTTTTACACCATAAACCTTCTCACCTGCTTCGCTTCTGTCTTCTGCTTCTTGCTGCTTCTCTGAGAATTCCGTTCATCCTGCAAAGATATGATCACAATTCATTGCCGGTGTTTTTACCTACTTTCAGCAAGACGCTCATGGCTGCTTCGACGCTCTTCCCTCCCGTCTTCTTGATGGCAGCAGAGATGTCGTCTGCAGAAAACCCCATGTTGCCCAGAGCATTTCGGATCTGCAGGACGATGAGGAGAGTGATCTAGTTGATACAATGGTTGGGCTGACCTCGAACTCCATAGAGCTCATCTTCAAGATCTGCCTCTCAGTCATCCGAGACATTGCCTCCTGCTTCCCGCCTATGTCAAAAGCTTTAGGGAAGACCAGAAACGTTTGAGAGGGCAATGCAGGCTAAAGATGCAGATCTGATGCCGGACGATTGGAGGTAGGTGTGAGGCGCTTCTCTAAAAGTAGGGCGTGCAAGGAAGAAACAGGAAAGGAATGGATCAAGAGCATGGCGTGAGAGCAGAGGGAGGAAAACCCTCTTGGCGTCCAACTGCATCCTTTGCCCTCGCTCCCTGCTCTAGCTCCACTCTATAACTTCTATCTCCTCTCCTCTCCTCTCCTCTCCCCTCCTCTCCTCTCTTCCTCCTCCTCTTCACCTCCCTGCCCTACATTCTGATCAGTTTCGCGCGCAATCTGGGCCATGTTGCTTGCCTGAGGCAGACTTGGACTTTTGAAAGTCCTTACCATCATTATTTGAAAATAGACAGAAGAATTTGAAAGCTCTCTAGAGCCGGATACGCCTAATGGCGTCGCATGCAAGGAGTATGCAGCAGCTGCGGCAGGCAGAGAGCTGAGGAGAGGAGGAGGAGGAAGAAGGAACTTCAACGAAGACCAAGTGAGAAGCAGAGCGAAGAGATTAGCAGACTCCACAGAGAAAACAAGACCAGGATGCAAGTACAGACCAGGAAGTGTTGACGATGAGACCGGTGCATCGAAGAGCAAGTGTTCATGGAAGAGCAAGTCTTGGGGTATTGCAACAGAACCTTCTGATCATGTTGTCATGAAAGTATCTTCAAGTATTTCATCACCTCTTAAGTTCTCAACCTGTTAGAACCCTGTAAGCTCTGTCACTTCATCGAGTGATGAGTGGTTTGGCGACCTGGTTGGTTGTGACGTACTCCCTCGGAGCGCTGACAACTTTCCTCGCGGATGAGAGCTTTGCACGAGGGAGCAGCTATGTGTGGATCAAACACAGCAAGAGCCCCTTGCGGTTGCGTGGGGGATACGTGATCACTGAGAGAATCCTTGCGGCGAGAGTGAAACTGCTGCAAGAACACAATGCCGAGCGGTGGAGAAATGGCTCTACATCTGCTCCCGTGTATCCTTGGCACGTGAGAGAGACATCTACTTGATCTTGCTAACGCTTGACGGACTGAGATGAGATCGCAGACATGGGAGGCGAACCAGCAGCTGCTCAAGGAGCAAGTTGAGTCTACTGTGGGCTGGGCAGTTCCTGGTGCAGAGAATTTCATGGGGCTCACCCATGACCAGGTTGATGAGATGAGAGGTTCGATGTGTTTGTCGCTAAAGTTTTGATAGGCTGAAAAATTCGAGGCCTTGGAAGAAGAAATTGCAGAGAAGAATTTCAACTTGGGTATCAAAGACAGACGCAAACTGTGAGAGAGACTTTTGTCTTGACCGTACTGATAACGTGAGTTTGTGTGATAGATTTGATGACGTCATCAAATCGTTGGATGACGATCCGTTGCTTCAAGACAAACTCTCGAATTTCAAGGATGACCTAGAAGGTAAGTGATCTCTTCAAATTCAAAGCTGCTGCATAACATCGACACATGAAGAGACGAAGAAAACCATCAGCAATGAACCGATGAAGAGCTATGAAAAGTACCTGTCTGAGAAGAGAGCAAAACGCTTGCAAGAGCTGCTGGATGAAGATGACCTTCGATTGATGGAGGTACCAAAATTAGAGGAGGCCACGTCGGCGCAAAGAAACGATTCAAAACCATACAAGACTGTGCATAGAGTGGACGTGCCGGATTTTATCGAGTCGGAGGTTGATGCGACCTTTGAGTTTGTGGCCAGCGACAACAGTGCAGAGAACGATGAGTTCGACATCAACAAGATGGAGTTTTCAAGCACCTCTGACGATCTGGCTGACGTCGAGGCTAAGGAGAAGCATTACGTTCCTGACAAGTTTCCGATACATGGGTGCTCCATGAAGGCTACTACTAAGTTTGAAGGACGCGATCTCCTGCTGGAGCTCGGGAGACCGCAAGGGAGGACAAGGTTGAGGATCAAGAAAGGTTATCAGAAAGAGGAGATGGTCCCAGGAGGAAAGCTGTATGAGGTTGCATTGAAGTTGAACAACGGGAGGGAGCTGAAGCCCGGCCAAATTTTCCTTTTCCCGAGCAAGTTCAAGGATAAGTTGTTCTGTGTCGATCCTGCCGGCTCTGGATGCATCATTCCCGTCGAAGAGATCCCTGACGAGGATGCTGAGCTCAAAGCGAAGAGGAGGAAGAAGAGGAAACTGGGGTTGTACATGCAGAGGGTGCTCAAGAACTTCAAGAAGATGGAAGACAAAGACAAGTGCGTGTTCTTCCTTTGCGAAGAGGAAGGGCTCCCAATGGGTTGGATCTGTCGCGCATCGAGGGACTTGAAGTATCGAAGTTATATCTACAAGGATGGCCAGGAATTTTTAGAGCTCGACGAAGCCAAGAAATACGCCAACCTCACTCGACTGGAGAAGACGGAGTACAGCTTTCAGAGGACAACACAGGTTGGAAACGTCCACTCCTCCTACGCGTCGGTAGACCTCAAGAACAATTTTCCTGTCTGCTCCTCTATTGCAGCTACCTACGGCCCTCACTATTTGGAGTACAAGAAATCCGCCCCTGGCCTCACCCCCGAGCTCGATAAGTATTACACCACATTCCGACAGTATTTCGATGAGGAGCAGCAGCAGAAGAAAGAGCAGGAGGATGCAGATCTTGTTGCTGGATCTGTGTTGAAGGGTATCCGACGACAAAGAGGACAGCTCAACACGACTCTTGTCTCTTCGTCGAGCCACTTTCTTTCACAGACCTTCATCACGTCTATGAACGCAACACATCTCAACCTCCGCGAATTGTTCGGTCTCTGCCACTTCGGAATGCCAGATATCTGCTCCCTGAACGTCAACAACACCAAGGTTCGCGATGACTTCTTCTGCTTGTTCTTTTGCTTCTCCTTCCTCGTCCCATTTTCTCTCTCCGTCCCAACCCTTTTCCTCCTTGTCTGAATCCTCTTCTTTCAGCAAGCAATCTTCAGGCTCCGGTCTCAGCTATGGAGGCTCCTGACTGCGACTCTTCCCACCAGCAAGGCCCTGTGGGAGAAAAGTCTCAAAACCTGGAGGCTGACGCACGAGAAGGTTGTCTTGAGCACTTGCCAAGAAGTCGATTTTGCACCACAGCAGCTTTTCAGGCAGCATGAGTGGGACGAAGGCGGGATGGTTATGTTTGAACATGGCAACATGTCTAGTTTCTACGATATCGACGACCTGGTCAAGGAGGTCAGACTTGTTTCTGCATTTGACAACTCTTGTACTTGATCGTTCCTCCCTGTTAACTTTTTGCGGTCCTTTCCTGACTCATTCCGCAGAAACTTGCTGAAACAGATTTGGAAATTGGCACAGATCAGAGATGGAAACGGCATTATGCAAACCCAGGCCTCACCATGGACAGCGATGGCAACGTTGTGGTTGCCAAGCAGGTGAGACTGGACCAGAGGTTCGAGAGAGATAGAGAAAGAAGGATGACAGGGAGGGAGGGAGGGAGAGGAGGGAGAGGCGATAGAAAGGGACAGAACAGCCACTTCGTCTTGGCGACTGTGTGACTGTGTGACTGTGTGACTGTGTGACTGTGTGACTGTGTGACTGTGTGACTGTGTGACTGTGTGACTGTGTGACTGTGTGACTGTGTGACTGTGTGACTGTGTGACTGTGTGACTGTGTGACTGTGTGACTGTGTGACTGTGTGACTGTGTGACTGTGTGACTGTGTGACTGTGTGACTGTGTGACTGTGTGACTGTGTGACTGTGTGACTGTGTGACTGTGTGACTGTGTGACTGTGTGACTGTGTGACTGTGTGACTGTGTGACTGTGTGACTGTGTGACTGTGTGACTGTGTGACTGTGTGACTGTGTGACTGTGTGACTGTGTGACTGTGTGACTGTGTGACTGTGTGACTGTGTGACTGTGTGACTGTGTGACTGTGTGACTGTGTGACTGTGTGACTGTGTGACTGTGTGACTGTGTGACTGTGTGACTGTGTGACTGTGTGACTGTGTGACTGTGTGACTGTGTGACTGTGTGACTGTGTGACTGTGTGACTGTGTGACTGTGTGACTGCATCCTTCAGCAAGGAGCAGGTCGTTCTCTGGAGCAGCGGTGGAGAGATTTCTTTGCAGCTCAAGATCTTTGGCATGCGATTCAGTACGACACGTACAACGGGACTTACCCTCAGCTTTATCACCTCATGCCCGACGAGAAGCCGGGGAATCCTGAGAGGATGCGGGAGCTGCAGTTGCGGGAGAGCCTGGGGATAATCTCCAATGCCGAGGTGAGGATGATGAGAGGCAACATGCGAGATATGAGTGGAGGAGCAGTAGAGTGTGTTGCGGGACGAGGTGCGGGGGAAGAGGGGGGGGGGGTTTGCGAGTACGGTGATTGACGATGACTAGGAGATGTAGGATTTAACATGAGGAAGGGAAGGGAGGAAAGGATAGAGGATGAGGATGGGGAAGAGGAGTGGACGCGGACGAGGATTGGTGGTGGAGGGAGGCAAGAGTATTTATGTACGTTTTGAAAAGGCTGAGGAGCTCTACTGGCTTCAAGAGATGCACTACGACTGTTGTTTTGGCGTCTACCCTGGTGTGATGCTCCCGGACGAGCTGATGCATGTCACGACTCGTATCATCTACACCTACATCCGTCTCCATCCTAAGGTCCCTTTCCTCTCCTATCTCCTCCTATCTTCTTCTCTCTCCGCTTCTCCCCTCCTCTGAAAGCTTCGAGCCCTTCCATCTGTTCTTTTCCCACCTGCTTCTTCTTCCACTTTTTGACCCTCTTGGCTTCTCCTCGCCGTCTGACGATGATCGACCAACAGGTGGAGTACAGCCCCGACATGCATCACCTTCTCGCTCCCGTCCTCTGGATCTGCATGCGCGATCCTGAACATGGCGTGAGGGACGGGCTGGAGGATCGAGAGAGGAGCGTCAAGCATCGCAGGCTGGATCAGGTAGAGGCCGACACGCTCTCCCTCTTCGTCAGCCTTGCCGGTCAGTTCTTCCGCCATTGGGAGAACGTTCCGGGGACGAGCCTCGACGTGGTCGGCGCCGTTGCTATTAGGGTGAAGGACAGGATTCTCCAGACAGACCCTGAGCTGGGGCAGAGGATGTTCGAGGAGCTGAAGATCAAGCCTGAGCAGTTTGTGAGCCCATGGTTGACCACCTTCTTCTCCCGCGTCCTCCCCCTCTGGAACCTCCTCCCTCTCTGGGAGGCGCTGCTGGCCAGCGAGGACCGCAGCTCCTTCATCACCGACGTCTGCGTTGCGTTTGTTTCCATCCCTGAGGTGCGGACAAGAGCGTTCTTCAGCGGTTCCGAGGAGCTTCTTCTCCACCTCCTCTTTCCTCCTGCCATAACCCTCGACTCCATCTTCCTCAAAGTCGCAGCCCTCCAAGCAAAGTTCCCTGTCCCGGAGAATCAAGTGCCGGCGCTGATGCGGAGGGATGCAGCCATGCTGGAGGCAGCGCGCGAGAGGACTGAGCTGGTGCGATGGAGCAGTCGCCTGGTGCTCAACAGGCTGGACAACAACGGAACGCGAGTCAAGCACCTTCCTTACGTGAACGCGGACGGGTCTCATGGTTTCCGTCTGGCTACAGGAGGAGGCTTCGGGTACGCAAGGAAACCCTGGAGTGAGAAGAACACCAACGCTCGCAAGTTCACTGAGTTCCGTCACATCATCCCCCGACTTCGCCTCCTCGGCAACGACCGGGCGGCTCCTCTCGACGGCAGTTTCCTGGTGCAGGAGCAACTCGCTCGAATCCCTTCTTGGACGGGTAGAGAGAGAGAAGAGGAGGCGAGGGATGTAGGGACGAAGGTGAGCATGTCGAACTTCTCTCTGGTGGGAGATGGCGGGGAGGAGGAGGAGGAGACCAACACGCTGATCTCCGACGACTCCATGTCTGTCAAGTCAACCCGCTGGAGGGATGTGGGAGGAGGGAGAGTGTGGAACCCGCTCTCGATCTCTCATCCGCCCAGTTGGAGGAAAAACTTAAAGGTGCATTTCCGTTCTCACATCGAGAAGATGATCAGCGGTAAGAAGACACGAGTCGCCGACCCGGTCGAGGGGACGCAGAAGAAGGGGGACGAGGGCGAGGCCGATCGTAGCGACACTGCAGCCTTTGCTGGAGAGAACAGCCTGAGCGAGCAACCCTTGCATGATGTAGATGTGAAGATGAAGGATGACTTCAACCTGACGGCTTCGCTCCTTCAAATCCCCGTCGAGAACGTGGAACAGGCGCGAGACGAGCAGGACGAGGAGCAAGATCAGCAAGATGGGCAGGATGGGCAGGATGATAAGGATGGGCAGGACAAGCAGGGTGATCAGGATGAACCCAAGGTTGCGGATGCGACTGCGGGAACAGAAACAAATGAAACCGGGGAGAGCGAAGACATGAACATTGAGGAATCACGCAGTGGATTGTCTTACGAAAACGAGCCGTATATAATGCCAAAGTACCGGTGATACGATCTTCCTTTGCTCTTGCGATGTTTCTTGGTTGTGGTTTGTGCTGAACTGCTCTTGTGATGTTTCTTGGTCATGGTTTGTGCTGAACTGCTCTTGCGATGTTTCTTGGTTGTGGTTTGTGCTCAACGTTTGCCACAGATATCATAGAAAGTTGGAAGGAGAGCATGACGAGCGGATCAAGGAGATCAAAGAGGTAACTTCTCATCCAGCTGCACAGAGACATGATGACATTGACCCGATCTCAACACAGGAGTACTTGAGGAGTTTGCTAGAATAACAATGAGAAGATTGGGTGAAAACATTCAACCAGCCCCTTTGCTTCATGTCGAATTGTACAAGTTTGTCAATTACATCTGTTACACGTCCATCTACACTCGCGACAAGTCATACTGTCTCTTCCCCTTGAAGTTCTCATAAGCAGACTCCAGTTCCCCTTGACAGACGGGGCAAACACAGTCAATCGCATGGACATGGCTGAGTTTGATCGGAGACGACCGCGGCTGCAAAGAATGAGATTCAAAGATTGCCCCTCATCACAAACAGCATCTACCTCCTTGGTCTTGACATGCCTATCAGGGTATCCCACTTCATACCCGAGGTCTCTGGTTGACTTCTCGTTGTTCCTCACCTGCAGCGTCCTCATTCGCATTCGCACGTTATTGACAACTGCATCTTCCGCCTGTACCAGCAAATCATCAGACCGGAACGATCGAGCTACACGTCATCACCATCTTCTTGTCGATGTCAGACAGACACCTCTTGAAGTCTCCTTGCGCCTTTTGCGGGGCATACACGTGGAAGTATTCGAAGCTTGTCTTGTAGTCGGCGAGCATCGCCTTCGGATCCTCCCGTTTGCGCGAGGTTCGCCCAAACAATTCTTTCCTTGATATCCGCGTATAATTACTTCTCGCCTCTATCTGCCGATCTTTTCGATCATCATTGCATTGTACGTTCATGTACTCTACATCCTCAGTCTCAATCAATTGCTCCAGCATTTCGCTTGCCTTGTCCGTAGCTGTTGTCCAATTTTGCGTTGCCGGATCATACACCAGGTCGTCAACAACAAATTTATCGTAAACTGTCTGTTCTTTGGGAACTTTCATAGAGGTCTTGTTGTTGACGGTGTGAACTATCCTTGGCTCTTCCTCTACTTGGACCACTGAGGGGTCATTGGCACACATGCACGCACAGTCTTCCTGGCAAAGCAACAGGTTAGCATGAAACGGGGCAACAAACATCCTCTGCAGCCTCCTCGTACCTCATGGTAGACAAGATTTGGGAGCAAGAAGCGCTGGTACGAGGTATTCCTTCCCTCACCATTCTGTCTGACCCACCACACCTCTTGATCTTCATCGTCAGGTTTGACAAGACGTAAAATGGTCGGCTGCTCCTTCGCATTGGAGCTCAACGCTCTCCGATCAAAAACTCTCTTGAGGGGTCGTACATTGCTCGTGCTCAGTACACAGCATATGGGATATTGTTCCCATGCATTCTCCTCCTCTTCGGCTATTCGCCATTCCAAGAAAGAGCTAAGTTTCACACCATCCAGCAAAACCCCGGGTAGTCCCCACATACTCAGTGAATAGTTAAATGCCAAGGCCAAGTGATCAACTGCTCAAGTTTGCTGTTCTCTCCTCTATGTCTTGACTTGTCTTGACTCGCCTTTCTTGTACTCGCTTCCCCTCCCGCTCTAACTAGACGGCTCTTCCATACCTGCCCAAAATTGATCTTTCATTGACTGAAAAAGAAAAGGCAAACTGGAAATCGTCCTCCATCCTGCACCGACCCGCCTCAGACAAGCTTCCGACTCATAAGCGCCAAGAGAAACTACTGACTACTGTGAGAGGATATCGAGTTTTACGAACTACTCCGTGACATGGTTGTTATGGATTGACTGTCCAAGCAAGATATCATGTGATGTCAGCCTTTCCATCGAAGAAGGATATCTGTCACCCCAGGAGTACGATCATTCGAAAACCTTTTAAGGATTGAAAAGTTCAGTCCGAGGTTCAGGGAAGTTTGCTACCAAGGAATACACACAAAACTTGGAATAGAAAAGGTGCTTCATTTACAGTGAGTGGGGATGGAGCTATCAGATCTAAATAGCATCAGTCGCAAGTCTGCGTTCTTAAAAGAATATCTAGCGCACTGCCGTGGAGAACAACGGCACGAATCGAATCGTCTTGCAAGACTGGGAGAGCATCGCTGAGACGTAGAAGCTTGGATTTGCCCGATCCCACTTTGACGTTCTCCAGCAACTCGTCAATGATCAGGTCTTCCATATCGTCTCGTCCGGCGCATTCATGGTCGTCTCGGTTGATCACGGTGTACCCCTCGTGGAAAGCGACTGTCGTCTTGTGCTCGGGGCTGGCATTTCTCTTAATAGGGCTGAGAGATTTGGTCTTCTTGATCCATGATTTCTTCTTTTTCTTCAACTCATTATGCATAGCGCAGTTCTTGAGTGTGTTGATACAGCTGTGGATCAGAACCGACTCCTCATTTTCCCAGTCCAAATCGTTGGCATGCTCAGGACAATGGAACTTAATAGTATCCAGCTCCCTGAGGATAGTTGCAACTTTTTCATCTATTCTAGATGTACAGGCACCCATTTTCTACGGCTAGAAGTGAATAATACACGGAGGCTTGAGGGAATGGCAGGTACGCCCCCAACAATTTCCTTTGTCGGGAAGGATGGCAGAGAGGGGTTAGAGGGATTGTGAAAGAGCAGAAGGGAATAAAGTGAAGGGAGTAGCGGGAGAGGATTGTAGGTAAGGCGATCAAGGAGAGGATCGGAAGGAAGCGAGGTGCGTGGAGGAGAAGGAGCGGAAGGAAGAGATGAGCTGCAAGGAACTGCCACTTGTGATAAGCCTTACGGGACAAGTGGTACGTCCCCAGTCGCAGGGGTAGTTTGGGAGTATAATTGGGGGGTACTTGGGGTACGTACGGACTTGGGATGAGTAATAAATTGAAACGGTGCAGGGGTAGGTGGTTTGATCCTGGATTTTGAACCACTACGTACTGGACCATGGATAAAAGGGGTCTATGAAAGAGGAACGGGGGGGTGGATGGAGAGCTTGGAGGGGGTCCCGTTCTAAAACAGTTCTGGGTGGGGTCCTACAGAGGTATGGAAAGGGTAGGGTAGGGCTCCTAACTTGTGGCTGAAAACACAATGATTCAGAAACAACTCATTTTAAGATCAAGAGGTCATGATAATCCCTCCTTTTTGGTACCCCTATCTTTCTATCTCTCCCAGAGGGTGGGTATTCGTCTGTCACGTATCATACGTATTGGTTCAACACCCCCCTTGTTTATATCAAAAGGGGGTGAGGTCCCCTTCACGTTTTACAGTTCGACTCTTCAAAATCTCCCAAGGGAGTTTCAAATTTTGGTTCAACAATGGTCACAGTAAAAGCCCATCGCTTCTATAGCTACGAGATCGAGGCTGGAATATTTGAAAAGGAGTATTTTCGCATCCAGTACAATAACAGTCTCGTCATCACGGCACGTATCCCGCTCGCACGGCAAAAGTCACGGCAGAGTGGTCACGTCACACACCCAAACGGTACGTACATTCTTTTTTAGGTTACAGTCGGAGTTTACCGTGAGGACGCTGGGACGTCTGACTTTTTCACGGAAGTTTCAGTACCGACCGCTGCCTCCGGGCCCCGGGCCTCCGGGCCCCGGACCGGGCCTCCGGGACCGGGCCGATGTAGGATTCAGAGAGTTGGGCCGGTTTTGGGAGATGAGGCTCGACGTCTGTAATGTGTAGTGCGCATCGAGCGGGAATGTTTAGTTGTAGCGACATGCTTGCTGCACGTTGCCTGCACGTTGACACAAGATGGTTGCTGATGTCCATCTTCACCTCTCGGGATCTTCATGTCGGAGAGTGATGTTCATGGTACGATGATGAGGCAAGTTGCAATCATAGCCATCGTGTTGGTCTGGTTGCCGCATGCGCATGTATCAGAGATTGGTGCTGAGGGCAGTCTGGGGCCTTCAATCACCCTGAGAGGATGCTGCATCGCATGCAGCACAGAAATGAGAATGCTTCGAGTACGCGGAGGAGGGAGAAAAGTAAACAAAAACTCGACAACGCTGGCTACGAAACTGTACAAAGAGCAGCAGGTATGCAATGAGATGCGAGACGGTACGATTTAGCTTGCTCGTTTCCAGCTTCAACAAAGGATCGCATGGGCGAGGAAGATGGGATGGAGGAATCCTGAATCTATCTCGATGCTGACAGAGGTTTGTGTTTGATGTCGGAAATAAGAAACGCCGACACATGAATGTTCGGTGCAGGAGGACTTCCGACTCAGAGCACCCGTGTCGCAGAGGATGATTGACATCATCAAGCACAATCTTTTGTGGGACGTTTCCTTGGAAGCGAACCACAACGAGTCAGTTTCAGTGATCGACTTTATCAGACACACTCTGATGAAAAGCAAGAGGTAGAAAGCTCTTGCCCCTCCCTCTCTTTGATGACTGTGTCAGTGTACGGGAGAGCATGAACAGAGCGCGGCCGAACAGCTCGTTAGATGATCTTGATTCAGATGTGATATGAGCTCTTGCAGATGCTGAAATGATGACGAGACATGACACTTTTCCTTTCAGGATAGCGTGTTCGTCCAAGAGTACCTAAGGTCGCCTACATAAGACCTGCTCCGCATCCTGATATGACAGCAGGCAGCTGAACGAGTCCATGGACGTTGAACCTCACGAGCCGCAAGTTGTCCCGCTTGCAGAGGAGCGAGAGAGCTCGTCCGAGGGAGAGTTGCTGATGATGGCAGAGGGTGACATCGGAGGAGATGAGTTCGTCTCCGTCATGGACAGACTGGGCAAGCTGGAGAAGGAGGATTTCAATATCCGTCTTCGAGGGAGGAATCTGTCGATGTATGATGGGAGGATAAAGGAGAAGTGGGAGAACGAGTTGTACATGCTGTCGTCGAAGGGAAACACACGAACTTCCAGTTTGAGCCTGTTCAGTGGTAGGATGACTTTCCCGAAGAGGTCGAGCCTTCAGGCGGCTGCTAGGGAGGGCTGGAAGGAGGTGGGCGCGACTGTTTCGTTGACCCTTGGTCTCATCCTCGATGCAGGAGAGGAGTCAGCTGCTCATCGAGCGAGGGTTCCACTCCGTGTGGACAGAGGAGAGTTTCAATTCTACAAGGGGTGTCGCAATCCCTCCAAAGATCAAGATCGGGCCATCGAGCAAGGAGTTCCGCAGGAGCAACAGCTCTCGGTTCATCTATGTGCATGGCTCTGACAAGGGGGACTGTCTGGTTTTGGGACAGTGGCGGTTCCGTCAGGGTTGTAATGGAGGAACCAGCCATGTCAGTTTTATCCACGTCATGAATGTAACATCGCATGCCACGAGTTCAAGAACTGTCTGATTACTTCATGGCAGGATTTCTACAGGCAAGCATACCACGGCTCAGTCACGCTGAGGATCGAGGGCGGAACATGGACCTTTCAGAATTGCAACCTCTACTGCAAGCAGGGAGACGTGGGTTGCTGTGGGGGATGCTCAGCCTTGAACCTGATCGCTGACTTGGCAGGTACTGCACAGCGTGTTTGCAAGTCAAGTGGCGATTGACAACTGCGATGTGGGTGGGCTGGGACCCAACGATGAGAGAGCTTGCAACGGTGTCGTTGTGAAGTGAGAGATCTTGTTTATAGTCTGGAGCTTTCAAACTGACACAGCGGCCAGATATCAGAGTTCCTGCAACCTTACAAACAGCAGCGTCGTGTACACGGGCTACTCCTGCTGTGGTAGCGGCGTAAAGGTTCTCCATGGGGGCCGTTGCCTCTTGCTCTGCTCCACCTTCCAGTACCATGATGTCAACTTCCGCGTCTCCCCAGGAGGGACGGTGAGACCAGCTGGGGGTCTGCTGAGAGTGTGAACTTGTTGCTCAAGATGCTCGTCGATCATTGCCGCGTCCACACTGCGAGGGTCGCGTCCTTCGCACTGCTGCGCTACCGCAGGGAGTACTCCGAGGAGGTCAAGGAGAAGCTGAATCGAATGCCCAAATGGCGTGAGCTCCATGCTGCGCTCGAGAGGTGACGAACGGCTTCTCTTGCCCCCGCTGCTGCTGCTGCTGCTCTTCTTCCTCCCTCCACCTCCCCTCACTCTCCCCTCCTTCGCTGACATGGAGTCCAACAGGGACAAGCGAGCAGCTTTCGTGCGTGTGAGAAAGAGCGTTGTACATCAAGTCGGAGATGGCCTCCCGCTTTGGTTGCGGAAGATGGTGAGGCGCAGGAGGGAGCAGGAGTGCAAGAATGCGAGAACGAAAGGATGGAAGATCAAGAACGAGGAGGAAGCTGTAGGAAAACGAGGCAGGGAGGCAGGGAGGCAAGGAGAGGGAGCAGAGGAAGGGGAAGGAACGGGAGAAGGAGCAGGAGAGACGAGAGTGGAAGGCTGACATGGCAGACAGGAGCACGGGAGTTTCATGCTCGAGGGAGAAAACAAGCTGGAGGAGGCAGACGCGTATTTCACTTCACGGGTGGAGATCGACGAGTTCGGAAACTATCGAGATCCGCGGTATTAATAGAGGAACATGGAGGGGAGGAGCAGAGGGAGAAAGTGAGGAGAAGGAAGAGGAGAGGATGCAAAAAACACACAGAAAAGAATCAAATCAATAGCTGTCAACGTCATCGCCCAGGCAGGAACTTCCTGCTCTTGTGCCCCTGGTTCTGATCGAGGAAGAGGAGGTCGCGGTAGGTAGCAAACGGCCAGCTCTTAGCGGGGCAGATGGACTCGACGTCATCCACCACTTTCCTTGCTTTGGCCATGACGTCCAGGCGGAGCTCCCGAGCAATCTTCGCCTTCTTCAGGGGGTCCTCCTCGTGCTCAAGCTCCTCGTACTTGGCCTTCACCTTGGCGCACTCTGCCTCCATCTGAGCGGTGCTGATGCCTGTCTCCTTCACCGAAGGCACGATGTTCTGCGTGATCATGTCGATCATGCATCCTGCCTCGATCTCCACCAGCCCGGTGTAGTGCTGGAGGGCGATGTCTCGGCGAGCCAAGAGCTCCTCCTTGGACATCACCCCGAGCTTGGCGAACATCTCCAGATTCTTCTCGGCTCCCAGCTGCTCCATCGCCTCCACCCCGCTGTCGATGCGGCACAGGCCGCGCTTGCCTGCCTCCGCCTTCCACTCTTCGGAGTAGCCGTTGCCGTTGAAGATGATCTTCCAGTGCTCCTTGAGGGCCTCGGCCGCCACGTCATCAGCCTTCATGCCTCCCTCGATCTTGTCCGCAAACTCCTTGAACGCGTCCGCGCAGATGGTGTTGAGCACTGTGTTGACCATGGAAACGTTCTGAGCCGAGCCGACCGCGCGGAACTCGAAGCGATGGCCTCCGTAGGGGAAGGGAGAGGTGCGGTTGCGGTCCTCCGTGGGGACCTCGAGGGTTCCGAAGAGGTCGCATCCCGTGTCGACAGTGCGAGGCTTGGGCTTGTACTCGCCTCTCTTCCCCCCCTTGAAGCCCTCCAGGTACTCCGTCAGGCTATCCCCGAGGTACGTCGAGATGATGGAAGGAGGAGCCTCCATGGCTCCCAGGCGAAAGTCGTTGCCGGGGTCAGCGATGGCTGCTCTCATCAGGTCGCTGTGCTTGTCCACCGCAGTCACCACAGCAGCTATGAGCACAGGGAAGATATCCAAGTTCCCCGTCACCTCCGCCACTTGCCCCGCATTCATGAGGTTCAGCCCTTCCTTGGTTCCCAGCGACCAGTTGTTGTGCTTCCCGCTCCCATTGACTCCGCTGAAGGGCTTCTCCTGGAAGAGCGCCGCCAGCTCGTACTTGGCCGCGATCTCCTCGCAGAGCTGCATCACGAGCAGGTTCTGGTCGATCTGAGAGGTCACGTGGCCGAAGTAGGGAGCCATCTCGTACTGGTTCGGAGCCACTTCCCTGTGCCTGGTCTTGAGGGGGATGCCGAGCTTGAACGCCTCGTGCTGGATCTCGCGCAGGCAGTTGAGCGCATGCTGGTTCAGCGGCGCCATGTAGTGGTCGCACATCTCCTGCCCTCGAGGCTGCAGCACATGCGATCAGAGGAGCATCAATGCGGCAGGCAGCAGCTCACCGGCATCTTGCCCAGGATCGTTCGCCCGCACTGCTGCAAGTCTGGCCTGCGGTCGTACGAATCGCGAGGGATGAGGAAGAACTCTTGCTCCAGCCCGATGTTGGACTGAACCCCAGCAGTCGTATGCCCCATGAGCTTGAGCAGCCTTGCGCACTGAGCTGACATGGCCTGCAGTAGCATGAGAGAAACACCCAGGGAGGGGGACGGGACGGGTGAGCATGTGGAGAAGGAGAGCAGGAGAGCAGGAGAGCAGGAGGCATGCGGAGGACGAGCATGAGGGCAGGAGCAGGCTCGGCGAGAGGCCGCATGCTGTTGAACTCTACCTGCTCTGAGCGTAGGAGGGGGACCTTCTCATCCAGAGCCTTCCCTTCATATGAAAGCATGATGCTGTAACGGAGCGTCAGGCACGCGTCATAGTCAGATGTCGCCATCACGAGGGGATGTAGATGGTGTCTTCCATCATGAACATCGGTGAAGTAGAGTCTATCACAGTGTACGCCCCCGCATGATGTGTTCCTGCTCGCAAACTCGTCAACTCTTGTTACCTTGACAAATCAGGTGTTGCTACCCCGAAGACCACCGTTGGGATAAGACGACCCGTCAGTCTCTCCCCGGAGAAGATCAGCCGACTTGAAACTGAACTTTCTCCGCCCGGCTGCATCGAAGGTGAAGAAGTGATTATGGACCTGAGACTGATCTCAGCTCTCCCCTCCTCTTCTTACTCGTTCGGTTACTCACTTGCCCTGTCTGGCCATGTCGGAGTCCAGACCTATACAAGGTCATCAAATGTCAGAGATCGGATTAGCACGGCAAGCATGACTAACGAGGCGAGCGGCTGGAACCAGTGGGCAAACACAGTCGCCTCGTTTGCTTTCCCCCATTCCATGATCGCAGCGGCCACTTCAGCACAGGAATCAGCACGATCATATGTTGAACACAATAACATTCACAAACCAATCTCTGACTTCTCCGGTGACTCAGGCCACGTGTTATCTTTCATCATCTCATATGTCCCTCCGAACTTGGACAGAAACTGCCGACCAACCATAATCATCCCATGAACTCTATGCCATCCCAACCCACCCACCTCATCTGCTACAGCTCCGATGAAACATTTAGACCCATAGCTTGCAAAGGGATGCCCTTCATCAGCCCTCCAACCTTGTTGAGACACTACAACATCTTGTTTCGGCAAGCTGCTCTGACTCGGTTTGGGTGTACTGTCAGCCGATGGCATCGCCGAATGCGCTTTCGGGGCAGGTGCCTTCCTTTCTACACTCTCCTCAGATCTGCCGTTGGTCACATCTCGTTTTGTTTCAACCCCTTTGTTCTTTTCCACGCTCTTCTGCAATGAAGGCGTTGGGACTGTTGAGAGGGCAGACTTGACATGTGAAGTATTTGACTTGTCATTGTAATCTTGAATAATGATCGCTGGCTTGATTTCCACATCGTTGACGTTCCCATTCGGAACGGAGAGTAGAGAACTGTCGTCAAACGTCTTTGACTTCTCCTCTCTGTCTTCTCGCACGTGTTTAGATGACCCGCACCCCATGGCTCTTGCTCCAACGATCACGGTAGTCAGCAATGACAAAAGACCGTCGTGGCGGCAGAGGCGATCGAGGGGGGAGATACAGTCTTCAGAGAGGAAGCAGGCAACTAAGAAAGAGAGGACGTAGCTCGAGTCTTTCAGTAGGAGCCTCCTCCTCGGCTTCCGGACCTCCGTACCCGACCATCCCGCTCGCCATTGGCCATGCAAGCTAAAGCTTTTCGGGGTTCGAGCTTCGCACAACTGGTGAAGTTTTCCCACGAGGCTATGTGCATCACCGGTGGTGACCATTTTCGGTATCAAGGTGGGGTAGTCACATCTAAATGTTTCGGTTCGTAATCGAAAACATTTCTTTTCACATTTTGGTTTTTTCAAGAGCCTCTAGTTCGAGGCCTTTGTAGCAATTCAGAAGGCGCTGTGACTTTTAAAAGCTTCTAATCCTGCGAGTCCGTTCCGAGACTCCGAGGCTCAGCGCGGCCCGGCCCGGTATTATTTGAGTAATAAACCGTCACGGCGGCCGCGGCGGGCCCGGCCCGGCGGGCCGGGCCGCGGTCCGACACCGTGCCACCGTGCCACGGTGAAGTCACGTATCACTGTGGCAGCGGTGACCGTACAGTTCGAGTCAACGGTTGCCGCCACGCGGACACAGTGACCGGAACGGTTCCGGGCTCGGACTCTCAGGCCCGGGGAGTCATCCGTGATCATCGGCCGGGACTGCCACGCACCGGCGGCCCGCGTGGTGACCGTACCGTCTGCCTCACTGAGTCAGGCCGCCCAGCCTGGCCAGTGTCGGAAACGGTTCACGGTTTGCGGCCCAGCAGCCCCGGCGCCGGAACTTCGGAAGTTGACTCCGGGACTGGTGACCCGGTCGGACCGTACTCCGGAGCCTCGGAGCTCACCGACCGTACTACCGTACGGTACGCTCGGCACTCAGGCCGACTGCACTCAGCCTGGCAGTACGGTATCATCACGGTATTGACCGTGGAGTCCGGTCACCCGTGAGGGCTGGCAAGCCTGGCAGTCCCGGGGGCCGGACACCGGCGCCGGCCGGGCGGCGCCGCCGGGGGGGGGGGCCGCGGACGGCGTACCGGACTCCTCAGTGCACTGCGGCAGTCGGCCCTGAGTCGTCAGCCGCGCGGCAGGCCCGAACTTCCGACGCCGCGCCGCGTGACGGTCACCAGGCCCTGACAGTGAGGGCGGCGGCCGGCCAGGCCCGGGCCCCGGCCAAGCCGTGACCGTGTGACCGTGCCTGCCAGTCACGGACTCCCGCCTGGCGGTCCGGGAATCCGCCGGGGAGTCCGCACTGACGTCGGACTCCTGCCTTTCGAAAAACTGTTTTCGGCAGCCAAGGGTATTGCTATTCATCAGCTACATGCTATGTCCCACCTAATCGTCCTAATATTCATTTCGAGTCTTGGGGTAGGGGTAGTCCTCAGATGTTTTATGAAGACCCCTGTCGATAATATATTTTAGGCTCTTGCAAGTTTCTACGATTCACTACCCCCTGATCCATTCAGAGTCACCGTACCCCTATCTTTGACCAAAACATCATGTTCAAGATACCGGTACTTCAAAAGAGCTTCAGTTTGTGACACGGTTGGGTGGGGGTAGTACACGGTACCGCCACCCCTGGTTGCTCCCCAAATGGAAGCTCCGCGAAGTATCTCGCACAGGGAAAATGACCGGTAGTCTCCCTTGGAACATATAAGTGAGTACCGGTGCTTTGAGCAGTAGATTACCATACAAGTACCGGTGGTGCCGGCCCCTTTAGAAGGTTTAGGACGCAAGTGTTGGCGCATCCTAAGGGGAGGAAAGGGACGGTCGAGACGAGGGGGATAGAGGTGGGGAGAGGAGAACAGCAAGAGATAGAACGTGTCTCTAGTTGTATACGATGAGATACAAGTGCTACAAGAAGCAAGAGCCCCCTTATGAAGTAGCAGATAGCTGCTCCAAGGTTTGCAGTCCAAAGGAGCCGTGGGAGGTATCATGCACAACCGGTCTACATGTACAGACAGACTGTTGCAGTAGATGAGGGCGAGTACATGACTAGATAATAATAGCAGGCAAGAAGTCTGAACAAGTGTTAGATCCTTGATCGATGCATGCTAACATGGTTGAGAGTCGCGAACCACTTGATTTGCGAACTCCGCAGTGATATTGCTCCATGGATCGTGTATATACCAGATACCGAGCGGTTTGTTTCGTGCGAGGTAGACTACTGCAGGTGCTGGAGTGATGCATAGAATGTAGAGATCGATATGAGGAACGTGTGAACAGATGTTCGATTCTTCTCGATTTGATTGTCTTCGTGGTCAAGTCAAGAATGACGATTGTCGCAGGTTTGCATCGCGTCTTGGTTCATGTGCTGTAGGATGGAGCTTGTTTCAATGCGAGCATGGTTGCTTTTGTCGTTGTCTGCTCTCTTGTGGCAGACTGGATGTTCGTTCCAAGTTCATACGCTGAGTAGGATGAGTAGACCATTGCCCCCAAGGATGCAGCCGACGAGCAAGAAAGGCAGCGGGAAGTTGTGCATGCAGGATCAAGGGGGAGATAGGCCTCGTGGACCTTCAGAGACGAGCAGGGAAAGGCCAGAGACGCTGAAGATGAGCAGGAGAAACATGCTTCTGCTAGGACTGGGGGCTTCGATGGTGTTGGGCTCCAAAGAAGCAAACGCTGCCTTTGGGCCGGCAGGATCAGCAGCGATTTCACAGCCGCCGATCAAGAACTTATCGCTCGAAGATTTCTTAGAGTTGAGCTTGAAAAAGCAGAAGCAGAGACAGAAGAGCCTCTACGACAAACAGATCGACACCATGCTCAAGGAGATTAGAGAGGAGGAGGCGAGAAACTACAAAAGCCTGGAAGAGTTTGAAGACTTGGTCCAGAGAGCAAAGGAGGATGCAAAGTACAGGTATGCCCGTTGATGAATACTGCTGCTATCTTTTGTATCAGATCCCTGTGTATCTGATCATTGAGTCGTATTTGTCAGAGAGTTGCAAGAGCGACTGCTGCAACGGATGAGGGAGGAGGAGCAGCGGGATGAGTTGGAGAGGCAGCTGCTGCAGAGACAACAACTCCTGCAGAGGCTTGACGAGCAACCAGCATGGGTCAGGTAGGACGATGCGCATGACACTTGTCAAGTTTGTTTTGTACGCTGACAACATGGTCTTCGTGCTGTTCAGCTATACAGCCGCGTTTCTAGCATCGGTGTTCTCAACTGCAGTCATGCACCCGATCGACACGATCAAGATCAGGCTCATGTCGTCTCATCAAGATGTGAAACTTTCTTCCTGTATTTTCTCGTCATCTCATTTCTCCTTCTCAGGATCTTCCTCCTCCTCATCAGTACCCGGACAACCAGTCCGGGGACAGTGGTGTTCTCGAGAACCTGACGACGAGCAGCGATGAGGTAGGAACGGACAGCTCGCCTTGAGCAGCAGACTGACGGCAAGCCAGGTTCCTCAGCAGCACGCGCACGGCCATGGGCATGGCCAAGTCATGGTGGAGGAGAGGGAGTTTTCAAGAGTGGGAACGATGTTGTTGGAGAAGGCGGATCATGGCTGGGAGGGCAGCCATGATATGCAGTTGTCTCTTGAGAAGCAGGATCGAAATAACATCATCAAGAATGCTGTTAGCCTGTATGATGGAGTCTTGCCCAACATGATGAAAGAAGCTCCAAGTTCAGCTCTGTATGCTCAACATGACCTCTCCTCTTCTCTCCTGACCTTCCTTTCTCTCCTCCTCCCCTCGTCTGCCCCTTCTTGTCTCTCCTTGCTCTGGCTCATTTCTTTGTTCCTGCAGGTACCTCGGCATCTACGAGGCTGTTCGCTCACAGCTCAACCTCACGCCCCTCTCCCAATATCCTCTGGTTTTGCAGCCCTCCCCCCCTCCCCTCCCCCTTGCTATCCTTCTCTTGCTCCCTTCTTCATCCTTCCTCCTTCACTCTTGCTCTCGCCCTCTCCTGCTCCTGCTCCTGCTCCTGCTCCTGCTCCTGCTCCTGCTCCTGCTCCTGCTCCTGCTCCTGCTCCTGCTCCTGCTCCTGCTCCTGCTCCTGCTCCTGCTCCTGCTCCTGTTCCCCTGCCCTTCTCACCTCCCTGCCTCCTGCTCACTGTCATGGTTGCAGGCTGTCTACCTGCTGTCAGGAGCTGTCGGGGAGCTCATAGGAAGCGTCATCCGAGCCCCAAGCGAGGCCGTGAAGACGAGGGTGCAGACGGGAATCTCAACAGGGGAAGCGATCAAGATCGTGGCAGGGGAAGAAGGGAGGAGAAACACATTCCGAGCATGGCAGGTGAACCGTTTTCCCTCCTCGTTCCTTCCTTCCTTCCTCTCCTCTCACGCCTCTCCACCTACTCCTCCTTCCCCTCTCCTCGTTCATGCTGAAGAGACAATCAGTCGTCTATCCTGCGCGACGTTCCCATGGGAGGACTGCAGATCGCGATCTTCGAGGGCCTCAAGACTTTCATCATCAACTCTCCTGACATCGACTTCGACGTCAACACCATCCAGGTCCTTCCCGCCTCCTTCTTCTCCCTTGATCTCTCTGCCAGCCAGCCAGCCAGCCAGCCTTTCTCCCTCCCTCCCTCCTTGTAGCTCTTGTCATCGATCGCCCTCTATCAACCTCAGCCTCGTTGATTTGCTCCTTTCCTCTGCTCTCTTGTAGTGTCTAAGACAGGAGCAGGCGGAGGCGTTGCTGGGAGCATTAGGAGGAGCGATCGGGGCGTTCCTAACTACTCCGTCGGACATCATCACAACTTTGATCATCACGAAATCAGAAAGTCAGTCACTTCCTCCCCTCCCCTCCCCTCCCTCGTCTCCTCTCCCCTCCCCTCCCTCGTCTCCTCTCCCCTCCCCTCCCCTCCCTCGTCTCCCCTCCTCGAACCCCGTTGTGAACTGAAACCTGACCTCTGGCTACCCCTATCGCCTCCCCTCTCTCTGTGTTCTCTTCTGCTTTCTCCTGCTCCTCCTGCTTCTCCTCCAATCTCCTTCTCTCCGTCTCATAATCGATCTGTCCTCCGGGTAACACGTACAGCAGGTTTGTCTGGCGAGGAGCTGGAAAATGTCAACATAGCAAGTGTCAGCAAGGAGGTGAGAAGCTGCTGCTACAGCTGCCGCTGCCTGCTGCCTCCTCCTGCTACTTATCTCTGCTGGTTTCCTCTGAAGCTTCTTCAGATCCTCTCTGAATCTGGGCCGCTGGGATTCTTCAAAGGATCCTTTCAGCGAACAATCTACTGGGCCCCAGCCATCGGAATCTTCTTGTCCGGTAGGATGACGATGATGACGATGACGGCGACAATGATGATGATGATGATGATGATGATGAGGAGGAGGAGGAGGAGGAGGAGAAGGATGGAATGTTGTGGACCTGACGGTTTGATCGCAGCGTATTGTTTTATCCGTCAATTTGCTCTCAAGATAGGTCTGTGAAGGAGGCAAAATGCAGATGTAAAATATGTTCATTCTTCTCCACGATGAAATAATATTTCATATAATCGTCTCCCATGATGAAATACTCTTTCATCCCAATGTTGTCATCAACACATCGAGGATAGTTCCTCCTCATGCTCTCTGACGACATTCAACATCGTTGCAAGATAACTCCCCACGTTGCAACTTTCTTGCAAAGATGCAACAAACATCAAGATTTTCTCGCCGCTGCAAACTCTTGCTCGAAAGAAGATCTCATCTTGAGAAGACCATCAATCTCTTCTTGCAGATCTGAAACACAATTCTAGTCAACGAGATAGCAAGGCAGGCTCTTGTAATCGTCTTGCCTTGTACTTCTCCCATGGCGCTGGTGAAATCTTGCAAGATGAGCTTGCAGCTACTTTGAATCTGTAAACAGACAGTCAACTTGTAATGTGATCGATCACCGAGACAGCTAGACAGCTACATGATGCGCGGGAGGAGGAAGCTGAGCAGCAGGAGGCGAGGGGGAGAAGGAGGGGAAGATGGTTATCACCGATCTGAACAGCGCCCATCCCCCCACCCAAGCAATCATCATCATCATCATCATCATCATCATCATCATCATCTATTCTATTACGTTGTTCAGATGATGACTCTTCTCCTCGTTACTCGACGCAAGCACTGCAAGGAATCAGAGCCACATCAACAACAAGACATATCACCTTCACAACGAGTTACAAGATTCTCCTCCGCCACCTGTTACAACGCTTCTTAGCTTCTCTCCTCCTCCTCCTCCTCCTCCTCCTCCTCCTCCTCTCCAATAATAGCATTTCCTCATCTCCATCCTAGAACGCCCCGATCCCCACCCATCTGATATTTGAGACTTACTTTCCCATTTCTCTTCTCCTCCTCGAGCGAACAGATCGTCGAATTTTGCGCCAATACCTATTCCATCCAGTCAAGAATAGAGCAACCCCTTCCTCGCCCTCCTCCTCGCCCTCCTCTTACCTCCCTCCTCAGCTTCTCCTTATCCTCCTCTGCTCTCCGCAGCTCTTCCCGTACCCTCTCCGCGTCCTTCCTCGCCTCCTGCCCGCCCGCCTCTCTCAGCCCCTCTCCTCCTTCTCGCTCTCCCTCCTCTACCTCTGCTTCTGCTTGACTCCTCCCTGCCTTCTCCTCCGCTGCCTTCGCCTGGCCAGCCCTCAGTACCATCCGGCTCCTCCTCCTCCTCCGCCTCCTCCTCCTCCTCCTCCCCCTCCTCCTCGTCTTACCTTCTCCCTCATGTCTGCTTCCGACCTCTCCGCAGCTCCTAGCTTCTCTTCCATCCGCCGCATCTGACAAGGTAGTTGGACCCTCGCTCCCCTCCTCCTCCTCCTGCTTGTGCTGTCTGACCTCTTCTCGCGTTAGCTTGGTCTTCTCCTCATCAGCCTCCTTCGCAATATTTATCTGTTGAGTTCTCAGGCAGTCCCAATGGTTTTCCTCTTGCTCCTCCCCCCTCCCTCCTGTTCGTTTACCACCTCCATGTCCTCCCCCTCGTCCTCCTCGTCATGCTTCTCCCTTTTCATTCCTGGTCGCCGTCTGCTCACCTCAAGCTTTTTCAGTTCCTCCTTCCTCGCCATCTCCATCAGTGTCGCCTCTATCTCTTTCTTCGTCTCCTCCAGCGAGCGTTCGAGATCCTGTGAAGCTCGTCGGCTTTTTTTCTCTCCTCCCTCTCCTCCCCTTCCTTTCCTCTCATCTCCATCCTCCCCCCTCCCCTACCTTCCGTCCCGCCCCGTCCATCCTCTCCTTACCATCCCGCAAGCTTCTTGCCTCTCCGGTTAACTTGCGCATGCTCATTCTAAGGCCTCCGGGGAGCGACAGAAAGTACACGAGGGTGCCATAAACGGAAATGGGGCTGGTTGTTCACAACTCTTCACGATATTGAGGTGCGCTAAGGGTTGTAAAGAGATTGGTGGCCCTGGATCGGCAATGGGTTTTAACCGGTGCCTGAGGTTTTCGGGTTCGACTCCCTGTTTTTCGCCGCTCCCCCGGCCCCTTATGGTATAAAATAAAATCCGCGCATGAGGATCCCCTATAACCGTGAGTAGGACCCCGGAAGAAGGCAGGATGGCAGGACGAATAAGGACAGGAGAAGAT